>NC_140964.1:101948249-102055749 GCF_056783735.1 Eptatretus burgeri | reverse complement strand
TTCGACTGGATCGACTACCCAATAATCAGGGGACAACAAATTTTAATAAAACTTTTTAAAAACCGTTTTTTTTTTCGACTGGATCGACTACCCAATAATAAGGGGAGAACAAATTTCAAAAAAACCTTTTTAAAAAACATTTTTTTTTCGACTGGATCGACTACCCAACGGACAAACATATCGACGGAAAAACTGGTAATAAGGGAAGAACAAATTTCAAAAAAAAAGATAATTTTTTTTAATTTTTTTCGACTTCATCGACTACCCAATAATAAGGGTAGAACAAATTTCAAAAAAAATTTTTTTGTTTTTTCGATTGGATCGACTACCCAACTGACAAACATATCGACGGAAAAACTGATAACAAGGATAGAATAAATTTCAAAAAAAAATTTTTTGTTTTTTCGATTGGATCGACTACCCAACTGACAAACATATCGACGGAAAAACTGATAACAAGGATAGAATAGATTTCAAAAAAAAAATTTTTAATAATTTTTTTTTCGACTGGATCGACGACCCAACAGACAAACATCGACGGAAAAACTGATAATAAGGGTAGAATATATTTCAAAAAAAGTTTCAAAAAATTTTCGACTTGATCGACGACCCAATATATCGACGGAAAAACTGATAATAAGGGGAGAACAAATTCAAAAAAATAAAATTAAAATTTTTTTCTCGACTGGATCGACGACCCAAGAAAAAATTTTAAAAAATATATTTTTTTCGATGGATCGACACCCCAACAAAAAAAATTGAAAAAAAAATGGTTTTTTTCGACTGGATCGATTACCCAACATATCGACGAAAAAACTGATAATAAGGGTAGTACAAGTTTCAAAAAAAAATTTAAAAAAACATTTTTTCGACTTGATCGATGACCCAACATATCGACAGAAAAACTGATAATAACGGTTGAACAACAAAAGAATTTTTTTTTTTTTCGACTGGATCGACGACCCAATATTAAGGAGAGAACAAATTTTAAAAAAACTTTTTAAAAAACATTTTTTATTTCGACTTGATCGACGAACCAACATATCGACGGAAAAACTGAAAATTACGGAAGAACAAATTTCAAAAAAAAAATTGTTTTTAACATTTTTTTTTTCGACTGGATCGATGACCCAATATTTAGCGGAGAACAAATTTCAAAAAACATTTTTTTTCGACTGGATCGACTACCCAATAATAAGGGGAAAACAAATTTCAAAAAAACTTTTTAAAAAACATTTTTTTTCGACTGGATCAACGACCCAACAGACAAACATATCGACGGAAAAACTGATAATAAGGGGAGTACAAATTTCAAAAAAAAAAATAAAAAAATTTTTTTCGACTGGATCAACGACCCAAGAAAAAATTTAAAAAAAAGTTTTTTTCGATGAATCGACACCCCAACAAAAAAAAATTGAAAAAAATGGGCTTTTTTCGACTGGATCGATTTCCCAACATATCGACAGAAAAACTGATAATAAGGGCAGTACAAATTTCAAAAAAAAATTAAAAAAAACATTTTTTCGATTTGATCGACGACCCAACATCTCGACAGAAAAACTGAAAATAAAGGTCGAACAAATTTCAAAAAAAAATTTTTTTTTTTTCGACTGGATCGACTTCCCAATATTAAGGTGAGAACAAATTTCAAAAAAACCTTTTTAAAAAACATTTTTTTTCGACTGGATCGACTACCAACTGACAAACATATCGACGGAAAAACTGGTAATAAGGGAAGAACAAATTTCAAAAAAAAAGAGAATTTTTTTTTTAATTTTTTTTTCGACTTGATCGACTACCCAATAATAAGGGTAGAACAAATTTCAAAAAATTTTTTTTTTGTTTTTTCGACTGGATCGACTATCCAACTGACAAACATATTGATGAAAAAACTGGTAATAAGGGTAGAACAAATTTCAAAAAAAAATTTTTAAGTAATTTTTTTTTCGATTGGATAGACGACCCAACAGACAAACATCGACGGAAAAACTGATAATAAGAGAACAAATTTCAAAAAAAAAAATTTTTTTTTTCGACTGGATCGACTTCCCAATAATAACGCTAGAACAAATTTCAAAAAAAGATTTTTTTAACATTTTTTTTCGACTGGATCAACGACCCAACTGACAAACATATCGACGGAAAAACTGGTAATAAGGCGAGAAGAAATTTAAAAAAAAAATTTTTTTTTTTTACTTTTTTTTTCGACTGGATCGACGACCCAATAATAAGGGGAAAACAAATTTCAAAAAAACTTTTTAAAAAACTTTTTTTTTTGACTGGATCGACGACCCAACAGACAAACATATCGACGGAAAAACTGATAATAAGGGGAGAACAAATTTCAAAAAAAAAATTAAAAAAATTTTTTCGACTGGATCGACGACCCAAGAAAAAATGAAAAAATAAAAAAAAATTTCGATGGATCGACACCCCAACAAAAAAAAATTGAAGAAAAATGGTTTTTTTCGACTGGATCGATTACCCAACATATCGACGGAAAAACTGATTATAAGGGCAGTACAAATTTCAAAAAAAAAAATTAAAAAACATGTTTTCGACTTGATCGACGACCCAACATATCGACAGAAAAACTGAAAATAAAGGCAGAACAAATTTCAAAAAAAAAATTTTTTTTTAATATTTTTTTTCGACTGGATCGACTACCCAATAATAAGGGGAGAACAAATTTCAAAAATAAATTTTGTTGTTTTTTCGACTGGATCGACTACCCAACTGACAAACATATCGACGGAAAAACTGGTCATAAGGGAAGAACAAATTTCAAAAAAAAATTTTAAATAATTTTTTTTTCGATTGGCGAGACGACCCAAGTAGGGTGAATATACTGGTTCTGGCTCACTTTTCCCCATGTAAATGAATGGGGGATTTTCAGCAATTCATATTTTTTTCCCTAAAAATAAACCCCCTTTTATCCTAAGGTATATTTATTTGTCTCCCCTTTTAACCTGGGGACACTTTTTTTTCAAATAACCAATGCAATAAGATAAAGATTTGTTAAAGGTGATTCGAAAAAAATATCTGAAACGTCTAAGCCTCGGGACACTCTTTATCAAATAACTGATGCATATTGTTTAGCTCACTCATTGAACCTATTAAGATTTGTTCATTCTCAAATTCCTACAATAGTTTAATTTTCTTTGCACAATAATCCCCATCTAAAATATTGAAAAACAAAACATTTGAATCTTTATATTTTTTAAGATACCCCTTTTGTGCCATTACGAAATGATAAACTTCTCTTAATGCTCTTGTTTGACCACCTCCTGAGCCACAGGTTATTTTTTGTTAAGCCATGCCCACTTTTCATAAGCCCCGCCCACTTTCAAATGGAATTTTTTAAAGCCCTGCCCACTTTTCTTTAAGCCCCGCCCACTTTCCTCTAGGCCCCGCCCACTCCTCTGTGGATTTTTATAAGCCCCGCCCACTTTTCTTTAAGCCCCGCCCACTTTTGCTAAGCCCCGCCCACTTTCCATGAGGTATTTTTTCTAAGCCACGCCCACTTTTCCTAAGCCCCGCCTACTTTTGCGAAGCCCCACCTACTCTTACATCATTTCCAGTTCATCTCTGACTCACAAAGAAATCACAAGAAAATTTCAGCATGTTATGGTTTTGAAAAATTTCCCAACAAAGGCTTGCCTGGGCTTGCCCAGGGAATTTCCAAAGGAAACCACACCCACCAGTCTTTCCTTATAAAAGCCTCAAGCCCAGGCTCCATTTTAAACATTTTTTTTGCTGGCCATGGTGTGCTGTGTGCTTGCCTGGAACTCTCTGACTTGTATGGAACTAAACCTTCAAGTTGATGAACTGGATTCAAACCTCTTATCCATTGAGGTAAGATTTTATTTTCCTATTTTTAGTTCCTTTTAAACATCGACTCGTTTAATAATTAAATAACTTAATTAATACATTATTATTTCCTCTCACAGGAAATTGTATCTGAAATGCAATATGAAAATACCAATTTTGCCACAACTTGGGGCGAAATTGTTGGCTTGGTTGAAGACCTTGTGAGCGACCAAGACCCACAGAACGAGCAAGACCTTGAGTGGGATGACTTTGGGGTTCCTTGGAACTCTCCGACTTGTATGGAACTAAACCTTCAAGTTGATGAACTGGATTCAAACCTCTTATCTGTTGAGGTAAGATTTTTATTTTCTTATTTTAAAACTTTGATTGAAGCATACTCATTTAATAATTAAATCACTTGATTAATACATTATTATTTTCTCTCACAGCAGATTGTATCTGAAATACGAAATGAAAATACTGCTTTTGCTACAACTTGGGGTGAAATTGTTGGCTTGGTTGAAGACCTTGTGAGCGACCAAGACCCACAGAACGAGTTCGTCCTTGATGACCCAACCAAAGAGTTATACCTTGGAGACCAGCAAAATCCTGAAAAAGAGATTTACAGCAATAGTACTCATTGTGAGTTATCAAGACAATACCCACTGAACAAGTTATACCTTGATGAGCCAGACTACAAGTTTTACCTTGGAGACTCACAAATTTTTAAAAAATCAGAAAATGAGTTCTGCCTTGATGGTTTAAATAACTACCTTGGAGACTCAGGAAAAGGGTTCTGCCAAGATGGTTCTAAATATGAGGCCTACCTTGGAGACTCACAAGTTTTGAAAAAATCAGTGAATGAGTTCTGCCTTGATGGTTTAAATAACTACCTTGGAGACTCAGGAAAAGGGTTCTGCAAAGATGGTTCTAAATATGAGGCCTACCTTGGAGACTCACAAATTTTGAAAAAATCAGTAAATGAGTTATCCTTAAGAGACTTTGTAAGTTGGTTTTATTTTGAATATTTGAAATGTGGGTTCTGGGATTTCTTGTTATTCCTGTATCCAAAATAATTTTTTTTACAACAGGAAACCAATAAAATTTCTTTTGAATTTCTAAAAGAGCCTTACCTTCTGTTAACTTTATAATTTTTTCATTATTTAACATTCTCATTAAATCTAAAGTTGTCGGTTTATCAACATCAGCATAATGCCAATCTTTTATTGAAAATACCTCATTCTTATGTTGTAGAACATATTTATTAAAATACCGAATATCCTTTTCTTGAAGGTATGCTTGGACACAGAAATGATAATTTTATTGAAGCCTTCTTTCCATCATTTATGTATTAGAAATGTATGTTAGAATAATATTATGGCACGAAACACCTCCCCATCTTCCCATAGTTAAATCATTTTGTATTTCCTTACTTACTATATATAATCCTGTTTTTTCTGTTTTCATGATATCAACAAGGGCAAAACCATTATTATATTTACCCTTATTAAATTCTTTTATTTGTTGTTTACTAATCGTGGCCCGACAAAACTCATTCTCGATACCAAGTGGATAATATTCTTCCTTACGAGACTGATTTAATTGTTCCAGGTTTTCGAGGTTAATTTTAAACTTCAACAGGTGGTGGAAGACCAAAACTATCAAAATAATATTTGTCTTGACTATTAAAAATACAAACCCAATGAGAACCGTTCCCATTATTATCTTCTAAGTTCATAATAATATTCTTTGTATGTTTCGGCACATTTGTTAATTCATCTCTCATACAAATAACCACATTATGAATTTTTAATTTCTTACAATATTTGACAAGTTGTAAATTTGATGTTGTATTCTTTCCATATTCTTTAAACCACTCATCAATGCTCATTTATTTATTAGAAAGATATAATCCATTACCTCTTTTCGTTAATTTTACACCTGCTTGTGCTATAGACGAAAGCATATCTCCAACTAACAATCTCGCTTTATCAGGCAGACCTTCAGGTTTTTCAGCAAAATCTACAATTACACCACTTCCACTAATTTGTTTCTCCAACTCTTTGTTATGTCTTTCCAATTCTTTTTGAGCCTGGAGTTGAGCCTTCCTTTCGTTGGCAATTTTCACCGCTGTTGAAATACCACCCGTCAATGCTCCAACCGCACTTAAACCAGCAAATAAAGGAATTAGAAATGGGAGAAATCCTCCACTCGTCTCTCTTATTGAATATTTTTTTAACATTGGTTTTGTCATTTTAATTTTAAGTGAGCCAGTGTCATTCAAGATTTTAACCTGTTCTCTTGTGAGCAAAACATCAATTCTTACTGCTCCTTTTCTCTGAATTGTATTAACGTTAATCGTACAAGGCTTTTGATTTTGAACACAAGGTGATAGTTTATGAAGATTGATTTGATTAACATATACCCCAGTTGGTACTTTGCCACTCATTTATTTAACAAAAAATTATGTGAGACTAATCATCACACCATTATCTGTATTAATCTGCAATTCTGTTTCTTCCAAAAGCAAACAATATGTATCAACTTCTTCACTCTCTCCTCTTTCAATGTATAGGGAAGTATCCACTCGATTAGACTTTATAGTTTCCTTTTGAGCGCTCAGGTCAAACGCATAGATTGTATACAAACTTTTAAATGCTGTCATATCCAAAATAGGTTCTTTATTTCCATTACTTTCACACACCTTTTGGTAAGACTTGTATTCTTCAGCAAAATCATTTTTTTCCCAATTAATTTCCAATCTATCTCGTGGATAAAATGTTCCATCTAGAGAAACATGAAGTTGTTTCACCTTAGCATTATCACTCAATGCATTATTCTTATCAGTCGCAGTATCACCATCTGGCTTTTTTAAAATGATCCACAGATATCGTGGCTTTCCTTCCAGAACACACAAATTCCACGTGTAAGTAGTTTAGTTGAGTTTAACGTGTTGACATCTTCTTTTGAGGTATGATACACTGAGTGGTTTCTTTGAGTTCAGTCTTCGATTCAACATCTCTTCTGTTTTAAGATTAGGAGTATATTCACTGATATACCAACTCATCTCCTCAATTACAAATTTATTCTGTTCACCAAATGCACTACCAACATCAAAAAGCAATCTATTTTCATTATCATTCCTTTGTAGTTGAAATCTAATTTTAAGACCATAAAGAACTTTATCATGATCACAAAATCCAAATATACCTTTAAGAGGAACTGCCACAGTAAAACTATTATCTGCTTTTGTATCATCATTATACATTCCTTTCCTTTGAGTATATCCAGGGTCTGTGTTTGTTCCCGTTGAAATATCAGGAATAAAACCTTCGACAGACCCCTTTCCCATTCTATCACTGAATGTATAGAGTGTAAATTTCATCATTTCAGATACAGCAGAGACATAATCAACCACTTCAACTTCTTGTGTTCCAATATACAAACGCACACTATCAAACATTTTGCAGAAGAAATCATTTACAAGTGTAGCGTTTGTGTTATTCCCAGCTTTAGTGAATTTTAATTTACACAACAAGAAACTTTCGGAGAGATTCAAATAGGTTTGTTGATTATTTATTTCAAAACTTTTTGTACCATTCGTATTCCAGTCTGTTCCAGTTATTGCATTTACCTTGAAGTAATCTTCTTTTTCAGTGGAGTTTGAGATAATAATAGTATCATCCAAATCATAGATACTATCAATTGCTTCCATACTTGTATTTATTTAAGAAAAAAAGATGTTAAAACTTTTGAAACCCTGATCCAAGTATTTGAATTATTTTCTGTCGTTCTTGGGGGGACAACTGAGTTTTGCCTTTCTTAATTTCTTTTATTGCTTGTAATTTATGAGATTCCTTCTGGGCATCTTTTATGCTCTTTACAGCACCTGCTACATTTCCCACAGCAGAAGCAGTTGAACCAATTAGATCTTTATGTTTAAGAATAGTTGAACCAATACCCATTAGAGTATCAATTATCCCATCTCCTCCAAATTGATGTCCAACACCCCTTTGTCTCTTAGGTTTATAGTATCCTCTACCAAGATACATACCTTCACCCTTGTAGTATGGGGAAAGGAACGTCCCATCCCCTGTAATTATTTTATATTTTCCCAACTCGTGTTTCCTCAAAATAAGCATCATATTTATTTATTGGAAAACTTCATGCAGGTGAATTCTGATGGATATAACTTCTCCATTAAAATAAATCATACGATTATCTTGGTCGGTTATCCTAAAATTTACTCTGTGTATGGTTTTTCCTGACACAGGGAGATAAACCAAATTTTTGGGTTCCATATTGAATTTATAACCAATTGGGGTTGAGTATGCGCTGAATGAAAATATTGCATTTGTTTTTTTTCCATCATTATAAGCACCATCAATCAAATCACAGTGAATTAACACCGAATTTATTCCTGAGGATATTTGAATGACATTATCACTGTAAAACGTCCCATTAGTTTCAATCTTTTTTGAGGAGAAACCCAATAACTCTCTAAATGAATTATCAATTGTGAAATCAACCTTGTAGTTATTTTTAACTTTAATCGTTGATTTTGAAGTATGTTTTTGAATGTCTATAACAATATTTTTTGGTTCATCTCCCTGTTCTTTCATAAGATGAGCAATTTCGGAAGATATTTGAGAAATCTCATATGCTCCTGGTGAGACTGTTATCGTTTTGTATCCACTTCCGGGATTATAACTAAACTTGTCATTTTTATCAGTTATATTAAATAAGGTATTATAAGTTTCCATGGACAATAAAGATGCCTCATATTCTTTTGTTGGGTCAAGTTGTAGTGGGTATGGGAATGAAGATGTGTGGTCGCTTGTTGTGAAATTAAAACTCAGGATTGTGCTTCTCATCTTATTTAATATGAGATAAAATGTCTTTATATTGATATTTATTAATTATTTTCATGTTCATCAACTGGTCTAAAATGGCTGGTGCTTCATTAAAACAATTGTTATTTCCAGCCTTCTTATTACCTAACAAGAATAACAGTCTATTAACTTATTGCGATGGGTCATTTGGAAGAAAACTAATACCTGAACCAAGGATACTTAAAACCTGAATAATGTGTTTCTTCTTCTCATTTTTCCAACTTTTACGAGAAATACTAACCCTATAATTTAGAGTGTTCAGCATATCAATATATACTCTATCATCATTATTTTTCATATACAATGGTTTATCAATATACTTTGATTCATCCCTCACAGTTGAACCTTGTCTTCCATCTTTTGTGAGAAGAAACATTAATGTCGGAGTTAGTTTAACAGGGGGTTGAGCAGAAGCTAAGAACCTTAATTCATCATTAAATATCAATACCTTTTCTTGAACAAGATGAAATATTGCTGGTTGTTCTGCTGGAATGAGTCCTGCTTTGGTTTTTTAATCCGCTGAATATTCATTGGTTTGAAGAGCATTCACAATATAATCAGGCGGTCGATTAATCTCTTCCAGTTGTTGAAATAAACCTTCATCATCATATACCTTTAATTCTCCTAAATGCTCCAATTCTTCCTCCGTCATTTGATCAAAATCTTTTAACATTTGAAGTTTTTTAGGAGTATATTCTACTGTGGGAACTGTGGAAAGATCTTTCATTTTTTTCTTGGGAAGTTTTTAAAAGTGGTTTAAAAAATTTCTCTTGTTTTCTTTCAAATGCTTCTTCGCCCGTTAGTTTCTGTCTGCATTTCTTCTTTATGTCTTCCTGCTGTATTACAACTTTTGAAACCAACTCTTGATGTTCCTTAAATCTTCTTGCTCTTTCTTTTGCATCCATTTATTTATTGTAAAATATCATTTAATGAAATGTAAAGATCAACAGGGAAATTTTCCTTTTCTTCATCATTCAAGTAGATGTGTTCAAATAAATCCTTTTCTTTAAATATTTCATCAAATTCTTTATTAACATTAATGCGAGTTGTAATTTCTTCTTCACTAATACTTGCATCTATGCTTTTCATACGTTTGCGTGAGTTTCTTCATCAACATCAAAACCGAATGATAAAATCTTCACTCCGCTCAGATGTTTAATAATTTGTCTCGTTCCTTCTGGATTAGTTTCTAATATCCCAAGACCACCAGATTTTAGTTTCCTTAACTCACTCTTACAATGTGAATATTTTGTTGTACCAAGAGAAACCTCCTCAAATATTTGACCTTCATTCCTCAATCGCATATGTTCCTCCACTGAAATATAGTGATAATCTTCACCTTTTACTTCTCCAGGTCTTATTGCTCTAGTTGTTGTTGATAGAATGCGTATCACGGGGTGTTTTTTAAGTAAATTTACAATATTCTCATTTGTACTACACAAGAACCTTGATTTATGAAAGTTTTTTCCAGAAGCAGATTTACCCACAAGATTTACAATAATAGTTGTCATTTATATTTGTAATTGTTTATAAAACAAAAAATATATCCCTTAATATCTCATCTTCTTTCACAACAATATATTTATATTTTTCAGTCGTGTGCTTCATGTAATCCTCAAATTTCTTTTTACTACATAATGTAGAACAATTATCTCTCCAAAAATTATTGATATCTATTGAATTTAACTTGAATAAAATAAAAGTATTAGCATTGTTTCTGATGGAACGACGAGGAAGTTGAAAGTACGATTGACGAAGATAAATACAATTACAAGAAGAATGTCTCCCTCTTGTGCAGTAGCTGTCCATTACCGTTTGGTTTCTCTCATTAACACAATCATCAAAGATAACGAGGTTCTTTTTTGATTTATCCAAATCTTGGGGAGACGGTATATCATCCGTATTATCACTAAGAATACAAGTTATAGGATTTTATTTCTTTTTACATCTCTGTGTATCACAAAATAGTTGAATTATATCTTCAATGTTATAATCATTTAGGTTTTTTTGACGTTTAAATAAACCGATTATATCTTCTTTTTGAAGACCAGCATTAAAACCTTGTGAGAGTAGTTGATACTCTGGTTGAAAACTCGACTTTGTGAAAATTATTAAATTATCATGATCTAAAAAGTTGGGAGTGAGGAGCATCTTTAAAAGTAAGCAGGTTTTTCCACATCCACTTGAACCAACTATGAGACATCTTAATGAATTTGGGAGATTTTTATGGTTGTTAAATTTTATCTTATTTTCCCAAATGGGTAAAAAATCATTCATTTATATATTTGGAAAACGGGTTATATAATTTATTATTGGCTTTTTTAGAAACTCTATATTTTATCCGAAGTTCAGGTTTAATTTCAAGATAATCCATTATTTTATTTATACAATATCTTGTGTTGATATTTCCCTGAAAATTACATCCATGAATAATATATAACAACAATCCTTTGAACATTTCTCTTATACGTTCAGTTTCTTCCCTTGTAAGGAAAGGTGTGTTATCACCCTCATACTTTACATTCATTTCTCTAATCAATCTTGTAAAGTAATTCATTTTTGGTGTAAATCTAAAAGAATTATTTTCCTTTTTATATTTTTTATTATCATTAATTAGAAGATAATCACAGAATATACATTGTTTATAGGCTTTTGACTCTGTGTTTAATCCCCGTCTTTCACACGCAGGACAATTCTCAAATTTGTCATATGGAGAATCAGGAAAGTCTAGCATATTTATAAAGTAAAACTTTACTGAAACTGAAATTCATCTATACTTTCAGTTGTATATTGACTCATATTTAATAATATTACCATCGATATCGATATACTTTTTTTCATTACCAGATTCAACAACAACATTTTTTATATTAAAGGTGATTTTAAAATGATCGTAAACTACTATTGAACGAAATGTCATTTCACCTGATATATTTACATCCTTTATTTCATCAGGATTTACATCTTTAGGGTTGTTGAAAAAAATAAAAATTTCTTCTTGCATATTACAGATGGTCTTATCTTTTCTTTCTAAAGCTTCATCCATAAGGTTTTTGTTTTTTGATACTTTTCTTGTTTCATTGCTTTTTCTAGTTTTGAATATATTACCAGAAGGAGAGGAGAAACTTTTGTTAGAGATACTTTAATTGATGTTCTACCAGGTATACTAAAAGCCCTTCCCCTGAAGGAAATTGAAGAACTCATTATTTACCATAATTGTTTTTATCCAATAGTTGTTATATTTATCTTTGTTCAATTTTACATCCTTGAAATATTTCTCAGTATCTTTAACAAATGAAGAGATTGATTGAAACTTGTCTTTTGTGTCTTGAAACATTGTATTTATTAAGTGAAAAAGTTGGAGGATAAAATGGTTTTAAGCACAGATTCACCTGTAAAATAAACGAAATTTTCATCAAGAAAATTTTAGTTTAAGCAAAGATTTATTTTATAAATATGGTGAATACAACATACTGCGATGTTTGTAATCACAAATATAAACATTATAGAAAACACCTCCGAACCAACAAACACACATTTAATCTATTTCATAAAATATCTCCTCTTGAGTTGGAAAGAAAACATTGTGATATCTGTTCAAAGGATGTTTTGAAGAGAAGTTATAATAAACATCTTCAATCACGAAAACACAAGAAAAATGAGTTTAAAGTAAAGGGAGACTATTATATTGAAAACACTGATGGGGCATTTAAAGGGCATATAAAAATAAGGATTTTTCAATTTGGAGAACCCAGACCATCATCAAGAGCTGAATAAATTGAAATAGTGAAACCTGATGTTGAAAAGGTTATTAAAAAGACATTAAAAGAAATGAAAACTTTAAAGTTTTATTTGGGAGTGAAAATGAATATGAAAAGACAAGATGAAGAACAAAGTCCTTATATGAGAACAGATCTTCATTTTATAAAATCATTTCAAGATTTTTTGAATAGTGGGGTTTATGAAGAACTATCAAAACAAGAGGAGGATGTTGATAATACAGTGGTAGGAAGTCGATTCAATATTAAAAAATCGTCTTTTTAGATATACACATTCTAAAATCAAACCCTCTTAAAGCTTCTTCTTATATTGAATTACCAAAAGAAATAAAACTAAAGAAGGCAGTTGTTAATATTAAGAACAATGATAATAAATGTTTTCTCTGGTCTGTTCTTGCTCACTTTCTTCCACCAAAATGTAATTCAGAAAGAGTAAAACAATATATGAAATATGAGAATACCTTGGACATTAAAGATTTTAAATTCCCAATGCCACTAACAGATATTCCTAAATTTGAGAAAAAGAATAATCTTTCTATTAATGTATATGGATTAACGGATACAAACAAAGTTCAAATATTAAAAATTTCAAACAACTATAAAAATGAAGAAACACACATTGATCTTTTATATTTTAGTGTTGGAAATAATTCACATTACACATACATCAATAATTTATCAAGATTAATCTCTTCTCAGGTATTCAGAACAGCAAACAAAATATATCCTTGTAAGCGATGTCTTAATTCATTTCATACAAAAGAACGATTAGAACAACATTCAAAATATTGTAGTAATCATAAATCAGCTGTAATTACAATGCCTAAACCTGGTGAAAATATTTCTTTTGAAGATTATAATAAATCTATCATGCACCCATTTGTGATATACGCTGATTTTGAGTGTATCCTTAAAAAGATAAATACTGCTTCTCCTAATCCAAAAGAATCATATACAAATAAATATCAAAAACATATTCCTTGTGGTTTCTGTTATTAGATCAAATCATCTGTTGGAGAAAAGTATAACAAACTTGAACATTATAGTGGAAAAAAAGCTTCACAAGAGTTTGTAAAACGATTAGAAAAGGATTGTATAAGACTCACTAAATTAATGAAAGAAACAAATGAACCGATGAAATTAACCAAAGAAGAAAAATTAGAATTTAGAAAGAACAATATCTGTCATATTTGTGAGGAGGAAATTAAGGAGTCTAAAGTTAGGGATCATTGTCATCTTACTGGTAAATATAGAGGTCCCGCTCATTCCTGTTGTAATCTTAATTATAAATTACCTTCTTTTATTCCAGTCTTTCTTCACAACAGCGCCAACTATGATACACATCCATTTATAAATGAACTTTCAAAAACACCAGGGAATATTTCTGCCATAACAAACACAAGTCAAAAGTATATTTCATTTACAAAAATGATATTCACAAAACCTTTAACTCGTATTAGGTTTCTAGATTCTTACAAGTTTATGGGAACACCACTAGCCTACCTCGCATCAAATCTAGCTCCATGGACTCTTTTCCAAATCTTAATTCATTCTGTCCAAAAGAGGAAATTCTCACTAAAGAGGAAATTCAGATTAAAGAGAGAATTCAAAGTAAAGAGGACATTCGAATTAATGAGGAAATTAATGAAGAAATTCTAATTATAAAGAAAATTCGAACAATGAATGAAATTCTAACTAAAGAGGAAATTCAGATTAAAGATGAAATTCTGATTGAAGAAGGAATTCTTACGAGAGAGGAAATTCAAACAAGGAATGAAATGCAAAGTAAAGAGAAAATTCTTACAAGTAAGGGAATTTATCCTTATGATTATATGGATTCATTTATGAGATTTAAAGAAATACAACTTCCATCAAAAGAAAGTTTCTATAATAACCTTTATGAAGAAGAGATAAGTGATAAGGAATATAAACACGCACAAGAAATATGGAAAATATTTAAGATAAAGAACCTTGGAGAATATCATGATTTATATCTAAAAACAGATGTTTTATTGTTAGCTGATGTGTTTGAAGCTTTTAGATCACTCTGTCATAATAAAAATTGTTATGGATTAGATCCTGCCCACTATTTCACAGCTCCTGGTTTAGCTTGGAGTGCAATGTTGAAAATGACAAAACAAGATATAGATTTAATCAGTGTTGTTGATATGCTTTTGATGATTGAGAAGTCCAAGAGAGGTGGAATATCACAAGTATGTTCAAAAAGATACGCTAAAGCAAATAATAAATATCTTCTAAATTATGATAGTGAAAAAGATAGTAATTATTTGATGTATTTTGATGCTAATAAATTGTATGGATGGGCAATGTCTCAATCTCTGCCTTATGGTAAATTAGAGTGGGTGGAAGAAAAGGATTATGAAAAGGCTTTGATGAATATTGTTATTTCTTCTCAAGAGGAATTGAATGACGAAGAAGAAGGTTATTGTTTTGAAGTTGATTTGAGGTACCCGAGTGATCTTCATAATAAGCATAAAGACCTTCCTTTTGCATGTGAGAAAGAAACCCCAAAGAAAGAATGGTTCAGTGATTATCATAAAAGTTTTAATATTAAAGGCAAATCAAAAGAAAAGTTATTAACAACATTCTATGATAAAGAGGGATATGTTTTGCATCAGAGAAGCTTAAAACAGTTTTTGAGAGAAGGATTGAGAGTAGCTAAAATTCATAGTGTTTTAAAATTTAAACAAAGTCCTTGGGTGAAAAAGTATATTTAATTCAATACAGATATGAGAGCAAATACAAAAGTAAAATTTGAAGGGGACTTTTATAAACTAATGAATAATGCTGTATTTGGAAAGACTATGGAAAATGTTAGAAACAGGCAAAACATTAGATTCGCAACATCTTGGAAAGAAGCTTCGAGATTAATAAATAAACCAAGTTTTGAGAGAGAAGAGGTTTTTTCAGAGAACTTTTCTGCAATTCATATGAAAAAGGAAAGTATTATAATAGATAAACCAATTTATATTGGAACAACAGTTCTTGATTTATCAAAGATATTGATATCTGATTATTTGTATAATGACTTAAAGAAAGAGTATGGTGAAAATGTTTCATTGTTGTATATGGACACTGATAGTTTGATCCTAGATATAAAAACTGATGATGTTTATAAAGATATGAAGAAAAATATTGGAGTATATGATGCAAGTAATTTCAGCAAGAAGAGTGAGTTATTTTCCAAAAAGAATGAAAAGGTTATTGGTAAGTTTAAGGATGAGTTGGGTGGAAAAGTAATGAGTGAGTTTATTGGATTGAGAGCAAAGGCATATGCTTATAACTATGGTGATCAGATTGATAAGAGGTTAAAGCGAATAAAGAAATATGTAATAAAGAAATCAATAACTTTTAGAAATTATTATAATTGTTTGATAAATAAGAAAGAAGAATATAGGAAAATGAATACAATCAGAAGTTATAAACAGAACATATATAGTGAAGAAGTAAATAAAAAGGCATGAGGAGCCTTTGATGATGAGATTTATTTTAGATAATGGAATAGATTGTGTTCCATATGGATATTGTATGATAGAATGTATAAAATAGATTGTGTTTTAATGATGGGAAGATGGGTTAGGGTTTTTTAAGGGCTACCGCCGCGTTTTTTTGCAATATATAAATGGTCAAACCAAGTATTAATCAAACTAAAGAGTGGAGAAAATCTCAGTCTTGGTATATAAATGGAAAACATAATGAATGTGAAAAATATCAAATAAGTCTTATTGAAAAAATAACTAAAACAAAGGTAAATAAAACAAATAAGCGAATCAATTTAAAAAGTAGTAAGTTAGAGGATGTAAAGAAAAAAATGAATATCCTTGAATGGACTGAAAACTTTGATGGTTATCAATTGAACAATGAAAAAACAATTTACTATAATCTCAAAATGATATGTGGCTCAGGAGGTGGTCAAACAAGAGAATTAAGAGAAGTTTATCATTTCGTAATGGCACAAAAGGGGTATCTTAAAAAATATAAAGATTCAAATGTTTTGTTTTTCAATATTTTAGATGGGGATTATTGTGCAAAGAAAATTAAACTATTGAAGGAATTTGAGAATGAACAAATCTTTATAGGTTCAATGAGTGAGCTAAACAATATGCATCGGTTATTTGATAAAGAGTGTCCCGAGGGTTAGACGTTTAAGATATTTCTTTCGAATCACCTTTAACAAATCACATTACCACTTTAGTACTTGAACAAATCTTTATCTTATTGCATGGATTATTTGAAAAAAAAAGTGTCCCCAGGTTAAAAGGGGAGACAAATAAATATACCTTGGGATAAAAAGGGGGTTTATTTTTTGGGTAAAAAAAATGAATCGCTGAAAATCCCCCATTCATTTACATGGGGTTAGTATATTCAACCTACTGACGACCCAACAGACAAACATCGATGGAAAAACTGATAATAAGAGAACAAATTTCAAAAAAAAAGTTTTAAAATATTTTTTTTCGACTTCATCGATGACCCAACATATCGACGGAAAAACTGATAATAACGGAAAAACAAATTTCAAAAATTTTTTTTTAAATAATTTCTTTTTTCGACTGGATCGACTATCCAATAATAAGGGGAGAACAAATTTCAAAAAAAACTTTTTAAACAACATTTTTTTTCGACTGGATCGACTCCCCAATAATAAGGGGAGAACAAATTTCAAAAAAACTTTTGAAAAAAGTTTTTTTTTTATACTTGATCACAACCCAATAATAAGGGTAGAACAAATTTTTTAAAAAATCTTTTTTTAACATTTTTTTTTCGATTAGATCGAGGACCTAAAAGACAAACATTTCGACGGAAAAACTGATAATAACGGAAGAACAAATTTCAAAAAGATATTTTTTTTTAATATTTTTTTTTCGACTGGATCGACGTCCCAATATTAAGGGGAGAACAAATTTCAAAAAAACTTTTCAAAAAACGTTTTTTTTTCGACTGGATCGACGACCCAATATTAAGGGAAGAACAAATTTCAAAAAAAACTTTTCAAAAAACATTTTTTTCGACTGGATCTACTACCCAATAATAAGGGGAGAACAAATTTCAAAAAAATCTTTTTAAAAAACTTTTTTTTTCGACTGGATCGACAACCCAACAAACAAACATATCGAGGGAAAAACTGATAACAAGGGGAGAACAAATTTCCAAAAAAAATTTTTAAATAATTTTTTTTCGACTGGATCGACTGCCCAACAGACAAACATCGACGGAAAACCTGATAAGGGGAGAACAAATATCAAAAAAAGAGTTTAAAAATTTTTTTTTTCAACTTCATCAACGACCCAACATATCGACGGAAAAACTGATAACGCTAGAACAAATTTCAAAAAAAATCTTTTTTTTTCGACTGGATCGACTACCCAATAATAAGGGGAAAACAAATTTCAAAAAAACTTTTTAAAAAACATTTTTTTTCGACTGGATCGACGACCCAACAGACAAACATATCGACGGAAAAACTGATAATAAGGGGAGAACAAATTAAAAAAAAAAAATTAAATTTTTTTTCTCGACTGGATCGACGACCCAAGAAATAATTTTTAAAAATTTTTTTTTTTTCGATGGATCGACACCCCAACAAAAAAAATTGAAAAAAAAATGGTTTTTTTTCGACTGGATCGATTACCCAACATATCAACGAAAAAACTGATAATAAGGGTAGTACAAGTTTCAAAAAAAAATTTAAAAAAACATTTTTTTGACTTGATCGACGACCCAACATATCGACAGAAAAACTGAAAATAAATGTCGAACGAATTTCAAAAAAACATTTTTTTTAATCTTTTTTTTCGACTTAATCGACTTCCCAATAATAAGGATAGAACAAATTTCAAAAAAAAAGTTAAAAAAAAAATTTTCGACTTGATCGATGACCCAAGATATCGACAGAAAAACTGATAATAACGGTCGAACAAATTAAAAAAAAAATTTTTTTTTAATTTTTTTTTTCGACTGGATCGATGATCCAATATTAAGGGGTGAACAAATTTCAAAAAAGCTTTTTAAAAAACATTTTTTATTTCCACTTGATCGACGAACCAACAAATCGATGGAAAAACTGATAATTACGGAAGAACAAATTTCAAAAAAAAAATTGTTTTTAACATTTTTTTTCGACTGGATCGATGACCCAATATTTAGCGGAGAACAAATTTCAAAACAACTTTTTCAAAAACATTTTTTTTCGACTGGATCGACTACCCAATAACAAGCGGAGAACAAATTTCAAAAAAACTTTTTAAAAAACAATTTTTTTCGACTTGAACGACGACCCAACATATCGACGGAAAAACTGATAATAACGGAAGAACTAATTTCAAAAAAAAATTTTAAAACAATTTTTTTTCGATTGGATAGACGACCCAACTGAGAAACATATCGACAGAAAAACTGGTAATAAGGGTGGAACAAATTAAAAAAAAAAAATTTAAATAATTTTTTTTTTTCGATTGGATAGACGACCCAACAGACAAACATCGACGGAAAAACTGATAATAAGAGAACAAATTTCAAAAAAAAAGTTTTAAACTGTTTTTTTTCGACTTGATCGATGACCCAACATATCGAAGGAAAAACTGATAATAACGGAAGAACAAATTTCAAAAAAAATTTTTTAAATAATTTCTTTTTTCGACTGGATCGACGACCCAACAGACAAACATCGACGGAAAAACTGATGATAACGGAAGAACAAATTTTAAAAAGATTTTTTTTTAATATTTTTTTTTCGACTGGATCGACGTCCCAATATTAAGGGGAGAACAAATTTCAAAAAAACTTTTCAAAAAACATTTTTTTCGACTGGATCGACTACCCAATAATAAGGGGAGAACAAATTTCGAAAAAATGTTTTTAAAAAACATTTTTTTTCGACTGGATCGACAACCCAACAAACAAACATATCGAGGGAAAAGCTGATAATAAGGGGAGAACAAATTTCCAAAAATTATTTTTAAATAATTTTTTTTTCGACTGGATCGACTGCCCAACAGACAAACATCGACGGAAAACCTGATAATAAGGGTAGAACAAATTTCAAAAAAACAGTTTAAAAAAAAAAAATTTCAACTTCATCAACGACCCAACATATCGACGGAAAAACTGATAATAACGGTAGAACAAATTTCAAAAAAAATCTTTTTTTTTAATTGTTTTTTTCGACTGGATCGATGACCCAATAATAAGTGGAGAACAATTTTCAAAAAACATTTAAAAAACTTTTTTTTTTCGACTTGATTGACGACCCAAGATATCGACGGAAAAAGTGATAACGATAGAACAGATTTCAAAAAAAAATTTTAAATAATTTTTTTTTCGATTGGATAGACGACCCAACAGACAAACATCGACGGAAAAACTGATAATAAGAGAAGAACAAATTTCAAAAAAAAAATTATTTTATCTTTTTTTTTCAACTGGATCGACAACCCAATAACAAGGGGAGAAAAATTTCAAAAAAACTTTTTAAAAAACATTTTTTTTTCGACTGGATCGACGACCCAACAGACAAACATTTCTACGGAAAAACTGATAACAAGGATAGAATAAATTTCAAAAAAAAATTTTTAATAATTTTTTTTTCGACTGGATCGACTACCCAACAGACAAACATCGACGGTAAAACTGATAATAAGGGTAGAACAAATTTCAAAAAAAGTTTTTAAAAAACAATTTTTTTCGACTTGATCGACGACCCAACATATCGACGGAAAAACTGATAATAACGGAAGAACAAATTTCAAAAAAAAATTTAAAACAATTTTTTTTTTCGATTGGATAGACGACCCAACTGACAAACATATCAGTAGGGTAAGAATACTGATTCTGGCTCACTTTTCCCCATGTAAATGAATGGGGGATTTTCAGCGATTCATATTTTTTTCCCTAAAAATAAATCCCCTTTTTATCCCAAGGTATATTTATTTGTCTCCCCTTTTAACCTGGAGGTTGAACCTCATTGAATTGAACACCTGGGGGTTGAACAGCTCACTCATTGAACCTATAAAGATTTGTTCATTCTCAAATTCCTTCAATAGTTTAATTTTCTTTGCACAATAATCCCCATCTAAAATATTGACAAACAAAACATTTGAATCTTTATATTTTTGAAGATACCCCATTTGTGCCATTACGAAATGATAAACTTCTCTTAATGCTCTTGTTTGACCACCTCCTGAGCCACAGGTTATTTTTTGTTAAGCCCCGCCCACTTTTCTTTAAGCCCCGCCCACTTTTGTTAAGCCCCGCCCACTTTCCACAAGGTATTCAATAAGCCCCGCCCACTTTTCTTTAAGCCCCGCCCACTTTTGCTAAGCTCCGTCCACTTTTCATAAGGTATTTTTTCTAAGCCACGCCCACTTTTCCTAAGCCCCGCCCACTTTTGCTAAGCTCCGCCCACTTTTCAGAAGGTATTTTTTCTTAGCCATGCCCACTTTTCCTAAGCTCCGCCTACTTTTGCTAAGCCCCGCCCACTCTTACATCATTTCCAGTTCATCTCTGACTCACAAAGAAATCACTAGAAAATTACAGGATGTTATGGTTTTGAAAAATTTCCCAATGAAGGCTTGCCTAGGCTTGCCCAGGGAATTTCCAAAGGAAACCACACCCACCAGTCTTTCTCTATAAAAGCTTCAAACCCAGGCTCCATTTTAAACATTTGTTTTTGCTGGCAATGGTGTTCTGTGTGCTTGTCTCGAACTCTCTGTCTTCTATGGAACTAAACCTTCAAGTTGATGAACTGGATTCAAACCTCTTATCTATTGAGGTAAGATTTTTTATTTTCCTATTTTCAAACTTTGATTGAAGCATACTCATTTAATAATTAAATAACTTAATTAATACATTATTATTTTCTCTCACAGGAAATTGTGTCTGAAATACGAAATGAAAATACTGCTTTTGCTACAACTTGGGGCGAAATTGTTGGCTTGGTTGAAGACCTTATGAGCGACCAAGACCCACAGAACGAGTTCGTCCTTGATGACCCAACCAAAGAGTTATACCTTGGAGACCAGCAAAATCCTGAAAAAGAGTTTTACAGCAATAGTACTCATTGTGAGTTATCAAGACAATACCCACTGAACAAGTTATACCTTGATGAGTCAGAATACAAGTTTTACCTTGGAGACTCACAAATTTTGAAAAAATCAAGAAATGAGTTCTGCCTTGATGGTTTAAATAACTACCTTGGAGACTCAGGAAAAGGGTTCTGCCAAGATGGTTCTAAATATGGGGCCTACCTTGGAGACTCACAAATTTTGAAAAAATCAGTAAATGAGTTCTGCCTTGATGGTTTAAATAACTACCTTGGAGACTCAGGAAAAGGGTTCTGCCAAGATGGTTCTAAATATGGGGCCTACCTTGGAGACTCACAAATTTTGAAAAAATCAGTAAATGAGTTCTGCCTTGATGGTTTAAATAACTACCTTGGAGACTCAGGAAAAGGGTTCTGCCAAGATGGTTCTAAATATGGGTCCTACCTTGGAGACTCACAAATTTTGAAAAATCAGTAAATGAGTTATCCTTAAGAGACTTTGTAAGTTGGTTTTACTTTGAATACTTGAAATGTGGGTTCTGGATTGATAACTCACAATGTGATACATATCTTGGAAACTCAACGGGAATGTGGTTATACCTTGAAGACTTGGAAAGTTGGGTTTATGTTGGACACTTGAAACTTTTTTGGGGGCTTTTATTTATTTATTTATTTATTTATTATTATTATTATTTTATTTATTTATATTTTGGAGACTTTTGGAGTTGCTATCACTCTTTGGGATCTAAACCTATCGATGTAGTTCTTTGTCGGATGGTGCTTGATGGGAGCAAGATCAAGAAAGTTCTGGGAAGAAAGTGCAGGCTTACTCCCCCTTTTTACGTCATCAAACCTGAAAGCCTTAAAAGACAGAATTGGAAGAAGAGAAAAAAACAAAAAATATACATTGTTCGTTCTGGGAAGAAAGTGCAGGCTTACTCCCCCTTTCTACGTCATCAAACCTGAAAGCCTTAAAAGACAGAATTGGAAGAAGAAAAAAAACGTAAAAATATATATATATATATAGGTGGAAATCTCATTTTGAAAAAGACATTGTGTTGGGCGAGGATTGAGTTGGGGTTGAGATTTTGAATGTGAGGGTTGGGGTTGAGATTTTGAATGTGAGGGTTGGGACACACACACATACACATCAACAAACAAAAGTTAAGCCTTGACTATTCAGTTGAGGATTCTGTGTTTGGGGTTCACAGATGTAAGAACGTCCACCCCTTGACACACATTATATACTGTTATACACCTCGGACTTGGCCCTCGAGTGTCCACAACGGTGTATAGTAGGAGGGAGTGAAGCGCCAACCTATTGCTCCCATTGCACACACACACACACAAACAAAAGTTAAGCCTTGACTATTCAGTTGAGGATTCTGTGTTTGGGGTTCACAGATCTAAGAACGTCCCCCTTGACACACATTATATACTGTAATACACCTCGGACTTGTCCCTCTAGTGTCCACAAAGGTGTATTATCTGCTTAGTTTTGTCTTTTGTAATTCCTGTGAATAAAATGAACCTAAAATCTCTTCCCCTTCCAAATCATATATTTTATAAGTCCAAGGAACTGTATCTATTACATCAACAATTTTAAAAAGTTCTTTCGTCCATCGTTCAGTAAAACCCTTTTCAAAATGAGATTTCCACCTATATATTCTTACGATATCACCAACTTTGAACTTAGGTTTTCTGACATTAATCTCTTTTTCATATTTTAATTTTGTAAATGTTTCTGATGGCTTCATATTCGTTGACGTGTGAATCGTGTCATTATACTTATCCACAATATCCTGAATAAAAGATAACCATTGTTGTGAACCGAGTTGTGTGAATTTTTTATATAGTCTCTCTTTTAAGGTACGATTAAAACGTTCAACAACAACTGCCTTCCCTTCATTAAAGGTACTGTATAATGTAATACTGTTATTTTTTAGAAAATTCATAAATGTCT
Organism: Eptatretus burgeri; assembly: GCF_056783735.1. Lineage (NCBI taxonomy): Eukaryota > Metazoa > Chordata > Myxini > Myxiniformes > Myxinidae > Eptatretus > Eptatretus burgeri. The sequence continues at coordinate 102,032,244 of NC_140964.1, read as the reverse complement.
TGTTATAAAACTCTCTACCCTCATCAGTCCACAATTTCTTAGGTTTTCTCTTACTTTTATTAAATATCTGTTGAAAAGCTAACATAAGAGTATTACCTGTTTTGTTTTTTAAAGGGACAACCCACGCATATCTACTCCTCAAATCAATAACGGTTAAAGCATACTTGTACCCCTTATCATTATTGAGTTCAATCAAATCAGCAGACCAGATATAATCAACTTCCTTGGAATAAACTTTCCTTCTCTGAAACTTTGTGAATATTGGTTTATGTAATTCATCAGCTAATTGCTCTTCAGTCTTAATGGCATCATTAGAGCCTATAAGTTTTTTGAATTTCCAAGTCCAAGTTTCAATTTAGCACTAATCATCTTCTTCACGATGAACCTATCAACTTTTTCTCTCAAGGTTGGATTTTGTATCAGAGACAAATTATACAACATTTCTCTATCGGCTTCATGCTTTTCTTCCAACGTTGTGGTATTCCCATAATCAATATCGTGTCTCATGCACACTTCATCAACTCTATTGATTGGTTTACTCCAGGATTTAGGATTGTCTGCCTCATCTAATCTTTTATCTAAGTTTGTGCCTGGACCACAGAAAGAATACCCTGGAAGATGTAATTCCCCTGGTATTCCAGTAGTTGTAAATTTACTTCCTGATAAAAACTTTTGTATATCTCCTCCGAGTTTGTGTTTGGAGATAAATTGATTTTTTTGAACCACACACCGAACATATACCTTTTTGTATAACCCTGTTATTTTTACTTTTAATATATGAAATATTTTTAGTATTAGTTTTCTTTTTACATTTGAGACAATAACTCATTTATTTATGAGAAAAATTTCTGCAGAGTGCAAAAACCTTTTTAGTTTCCAACATGCACATTTGAATCTTAATTTTTAAAACATAAAGAATCCTTAGAAATGCCTTCACTCTCTCCTCCATTTATTTAAGAAAAAACTTGAATTAAAATGAATAGCTTGACGATGCTAATAGTTTTGTTGAAAGTATTGCAAATAGACTTGTTAATTCTTTGTATTCCTTCCTGGTGGGATAAGTTATTTTCTTTAATACCTCTATTCTTTTTTGAATCTCACTGGTTTCCATATTTTGATATTTATTCATTCTCTCTCTTTCCTCCCTCTCTCTCTTCTCTCTTTCCTCCCTCTCTCTATTCTCTCTTTCCTCCTTCTCTCTCTTCTCCTTTTCCTCCTTCTCTTTCTTCTCCCTCTCTCTATTCTCTCTTTCCTCCTTCTCTCTCTCCTCCTTCTCCTTTTCCTCCTCTTCCCTCTCTTCTTCAACTCCTTCCTCATCCCTTACTATACTTGAATCGTTTACACCCCATAGAATATTATACATATATTCATCAGAATTTCTTGTTATTCCTGTATCCAAAATAATTTTTTTTACAACAGAAAACCAATAAAATTTCTTTTGAATTTCTAAAAGAGCCTTACCTTTTCTTAACCTTATAATTTTTTCATTATTTAACATTCTAATTAAATCTAAAGTTGTTGGTTTATCAACATCAGCATAATGCCAATCTTTTATTGAAAATACCTCATTCTTATGTTGTAGAACATGTTTATTAAAATACCGAATACCCTTTTCTTGAAGGTATGCTTGGACACAGAAATGATAATTTTCTTGAAGCCTTCTTGCTGTCATTTATGTATTAGAAATATATGTTAGAATAATATTATGGCACGAAACACCTCCCCATCTTCCCATAGTTAAATCATTTTGTATTTCCTTACTTATTATATATAATCCTGTTTTTTCTGTTTTCATGAGATAAACAAGGGCAAAACCATTATTATATTTACCCTTATTAAATTCTTTTACTTGTTGTTTACTAATCGTAGCCCCACAAAACTCATTCTCAATACCAAGTGGATAATATTCTTCCTTATGAGACTGATTTAATTGTTCCAGGTCTTCGAGGTTAATTTTAAATGACCAATTATACCCTAAATCATTCATATCATACCCCCATTGTTCTATTCTCATACAAACGATACGCCCTTCTTTATAAAAATTTATTTTAATTCGAACTGTGAATTCTGTATGACCTGGAGATAATATTGTTGTGGTTACCAGATTCGCAAACCACCATTCAGGTCCCTTAGGTGAGGTATCTCGGTAAGTGCATGTGTAGTTAGGCCCAAACCCGTTGTCTAGTGGGAATACATGTCATTTATACGTGCTGCGACTCTTCAGGATAGCCGTTTTTCTTTTACTATCTTTATTTTGGACCAATCGCCACCATCACAACCACAACAACAACCACCAACCACAACGCCGCTTCACCACAACCGCCATGACCTTTACCGTCACAACTCGCCACCATCGCATCACCGTCATCTCGCGCCACTCATGGGCACCGATGCTGGACTCGTGTAGGGCGCACGTTGAACAGCGTGTACAAAACCACGGATTTTCTGCTTCAAAAACGGATCAAAAACGACACACGCCCACTTTTTGCCGTCCAATCGGTGAGCGAGGGCCGATTTGGCCCCGCCTCCAGAACGATCGATATATGCAAATTTGTGGATCAAAAAGCCTTCACGCCCACTTTTTGTCGGGCCAATGGGGAGCGAGGTGAAAGGTCAAAGGGAGGGGGTCAAAGGCGAAGTTACGGGGGGGATAAAAGGACGGTGTTCGTCAGTCAGAAGGGAGTCGCAAGAGAGAACGAGGGAGAGTCGCACACCAAGAAGAGGAGAGTCAGAAAGAGTCGCAAGAGAGAACGAGGGAGAGTCAGCAGAACGAGAACGAAGAGTCGGTCGGAGAGTCAGCAGGACGAGAACGAGTCGCAAACGGAAACGAGAGAAGGAGCAGAACGAGGTCGGAGAGTCAAGAAGAGGAGAGTCGGAAGCAAAGGGTCAAGACTTCGCGGGCGGTGGAGCTGCTCGTCGTGTGCGTTGGAGTCGGAACGGAGGGGACGGAGCTGTGGAAAGGCGGCGACACCAGACGAGGGGGTGCTCGCGTCGTGCAGGAAGCTGCACCCGAGGGAGGCCGACAGCGCGACCTGGCCGAGGTGGAGACGCTCGTCGCATATAATAAAGATCCTCTATACCCCGAGCATCAGCAACCCCCTCCTGTTTCCCCCCGCGCTGAGATAGTGCGACCAAGGGGCCCCGTTCCCACCCCCTGCCAGGCACTGTCCACGAGGCCCGCGGGTTGCGGGGCCATCGCCGCTCCGCGTCTCATCACCAGACGGGTAGGCCCGACCCGGTCTCGGCCCCAGGCCTACCTCATTCTTGAGGGTATTTCTTTTCTTTGGTTTTGGGTATGTGTTGTCGGCGCCGTCTGTGAAGTAGAATTGTATAAGTGTTGCCGTGTGCTCGGTAGTCGGTATTAGCTCTGCACTGTGTTTTCACTTTTATGTTTGCTTTTTGTGTAAATGGAATTGTGTTTTCTTTTTTTTGTGTGCATTTGGTGGAATTGTATTTGTGTGCTTTCCGTTCGTCGCGAATAAATGTGCTTTATTGTTGAACTGTTTCCCGCTTCGCTTCGTCTTTTTCCTCCATTGAATCCCCATCTTGCTTCACGTGAAGGGTTGGTAGTGGGCTGAATACGCCCGATAAATAATCGAACCGTCGAGGTCGACGATAACACCGGTCGGTTATTCTGATAGTACGGAACGGGTCGCTTAAGTGGCCCGTGTCCGAAGTCGACCTGCGGCGAGGTGCGATCGCCCGGTCTACCCTCCGCGTGGGTACTTAGGTAGTTCGAATTTGGCGAGCAACCCTATCCCACGCGGGGGCTGATTGGCTCGATCGCGGTGAGACCGAAAGGTCCACCCGTGACTGGTTCCCGGCGTTAGTCCGAGAGGGTCACGACTGGATTGTCCGTCCGGTGGGCGACGTGCCGCGATTCGAGTTACGTGGCCGTCGCACGCCGGCGGGCGCGAAAACCGCAACAATATCAACACTTCTGTATCTTTAGAATACACAGCCGTTTTATTTAAGTATATATATTGTGATAAATCGCTTAATCTCACCAAGTCATTCGCGTCAGTCGGGCTTGGATAATTTTTTAATTTATAAGCATTTTTCATGTTAATATTTTTGTTTATATTATATTTATGTCGTTCAGCCTGTGCCTTTGTGTAATAATTTGATAAATCAATATCCAGTTCTTGAGATACACCAAAGATAGAACCATCTTTACCAACATAAGTCATTTATATTAGATTAAAAATAATATCATAAAAATTTTTATTTTTGTTGAGTTGAAATAACACATATAGACATAATTGACCACAACACTTGGAATTTAATTCTTGGACTTGAAATGTTTGATAAACACCATTCTGTAAGAATTTTATGACTTCAACAGGTGGTGGAAGACCAAAACTATCAAAATAATATTTGTCTTGACTATTAAAAATACAAACCCAATGAGAACCGTTCCCATCATTATCTTCTAAGTTCATAATAATATTCTTTGTATGTTTCGACACATTTGTTAATTCATCTCTCATACAAATAACCACATTATGAATTTTTAATTTCTTACAATATTTGGCAAGTTGTAAATTTGATGTTGTATTCTTTCCAAATTCTTTCAACCACTCATCAATGCTCATTTATTTATTAGAAAGATATAATCCATTACCTCTTTTCGTTAATTTTACACCTGCTTGTGCTATAGAAGAAAGCATATCTCCAACTAACAATCTCGCTTTATCAGGCAGACCTTCAAGTTTTTCAGCAAAATCTACAATTACACCACTTCCACTAATTTGTTTCTCCAACTCTTTGTTATGTCTTTCCAATTCTTTTTGAGCCTGGAGTTGAGCCTTCCTTTCGTTGGCAGTTTTGACCGCTGTTGAAATACCACCCGTCAATGCTCCAACCGCACTTAAACCAGCAAATAAAGGAATTAGAAATGGGAGAAATCCTCCACTCGTCTCTCTTATTGAATATTTTTTCAACATTGGTTTTGTCATTTTAATTTTAAGTGAGCCAGTGTCATTCAAGATTTTAACCTGTTCTCTTGTGAGCAAAACATCAATTCTTACTGCTCCTTTTCTCTGAATTGTATTAACGTTAATCGTACAAGGCTTTTGATTTTGAACACAAGATGATAGTTTATGAAGATTGATTTGATTAACATATACCCCAGTTGGTACTTTGCCACTCATTTATTTAACAAAAAATTATGTGAGACTAATCATCACACCATTATCTGTATTAATCTGCAATTCTGTTTCTTCCAAAAGCAAACAATATGTATCAACTTCTTCACTCTCTCCTCTTTCAATGTATAGGGAAGTATCCACTCGATTAGACTTTATAGTTTCTTTTTGAGCGCTCAGGTCAAACGTATAGATTGTATACAAACTTTTAAATGCTGTCATATCCAAAATAGGTTCTTTATTTCCATTACTTTCACACACCTTTTGGTAAGACTTGTATGCTTCAGCAAAATCATTTTTTTCCCAATTAATTTCCAATCTATCTCGTGGATAAAATGTTCCATTTAGAGAAACGCGAAGTTGTTTCACCTTAGCATTATCACTCAATGCATTATTCTTATCAGTCGCAGTATCACCATCTGGCTTTTTAAAAATCATCCACAGATATCGTGGCTTTCCTTCCAGAACACCCAAATTCCATGTGTAAGTAGTTTGATTGAGTTTAACGTGTTGACATCTTCTTTTGAGGTATGATACACTGAGTGGTTTCTTTGAGTTAAGTCTTCGATTCAACATCTCTTCTGTTTTAAGATTAGGAGTATATTCACTGATATACCAACTCATCTCCTCAATTACAAATTTATTCTGATCACCAAAAGCATTACCAACACCAAAAAGCAATCTATTTTCATTATCATTCCTTTGTAGTTGAAATCTAATTTTAAGACCATACAGAACTTTATCATAATCACAAAATCCAAATATACCTTTAAGAGGAACTGCCACAGTAAAACTATTTTCTGCTTTTGTATCATCATTATACATTCCTTTCCTTTGAATATATCCAGGGTCTGTGTTTGTTCCCGTTGACATATCAGGAATAAAACCTTCGACAGACCCCTTTCCCATTCTATCACTGAATGTATAGAGTGTAAATTTCATCATTTCAGATACAGCAGAGACATAATCAACCGCTTCAACTTCTTGTGTTCCAATATACAATCGCACACTATCAAACATTTTCCAGAAGAAATCATTTACAAGTGTAGCGTTTGTGTTATTCCCAGCCTTAGTGAATTTAAATTTACACAACAAGAAACTTTCGGAGAGATTCAAATAGGTTTGTTGATTATTTATTTCAAAACTTTTTGTACCATTTGTATTCCAGTCTGTTCCAGTTATTGCATTTACCTTGAAGTAATCTTCTTTTTTAGTGGAATTTGAGATAATAATAGTATCATCCAAATCATAGATACTATCAATTGCTTCCATACTTGTATTTATTTAGGAAAAAAGATGTTAAAACTTTTGAAACCCTGATCCAAGTATTTGAATTATTTTCTGTCGTTCTTGGGGGACAACTGAGTTTTACCTTTCTTAATTTCTTTTATTGCTTGTAATTTATGAGATTCTTTCTGAGCATCTTTTATACTCTTTACAGCACCTGCTACATTTCCCACAGCAGAAGCAGTTGAACCAATTAGGTCTTTATGTTTAAGAATAGTTGAACCAATACCCATGAGAGTATCAATTATCCCATCTCCTCTAAATTGATGTCCGACACCCCTTTGTCTCTTAGGTTTATAGTATCCTCTACCAAGATACATACCTTCACCCTTGTAGTACGGGGAAAGGAACATCCCATCCCCTGTAATTATTTTATATTTTCCCAACTCGTGCTTCCTCACAATAACCATCGTATTTATTTATTGAAAAACTTCACGTAGGTGAATTCTGATGGATATAACTTCTCCATTAAAAGAGATCACACGATTATCTTGGTCGGTTATCCTAAAATTTACTCTGTGTATGGTTTTTCCTGACACAGGTAGATAAACCAAATTTTTAGGCTCCATATTGAATTTATAACCAATTGGGGTTGAGTATGCGCTGAATGAAAATATTGTATTTGTTTTTAATCCATCATTATAAGCACCATCAATCAAATCACAGTGAATTAACACCGAATTTATTCCTGAGGATATTTGAATGACATTATCACTGTAAAACGTCCCATTAGTTTCAATCTTTTTTGAGGAGAAACCTAATAACTCTCTAAATGAATTATCAATTGTGAAATCAACCTTGTAGTTATTTTTAACTTTAATCGTTGATTTTGAAGTATGTTTTTGAATGTTTATAATAATATTTTTTGGTTCATCACCCTGTTCTTTCATAAGACGAGCAATTTCGGAAGATATTTGAGAAATCTCGTATGCTCCGGTGAGACTGTTATCGTTTTGTATCCACTTCCCGGATTATAACTAAACTTGTCATTTTTCTCGGTTATATTAAATAAGGTATTATAAGTCTCCATGGACAATAAAGATGCCTCATATTCTTTTGTTGTGTCAAGTTGTAGTGGGTATGGGAATGAAGATGTGTGGTCGCTTGTTGTGAAATTAAAACTCAGGATTGTGCTTCTCATCTTATTTAATATGAGATAAAATGTCTTTATATTGAGATTTATTAATTATTTTCATGTTCATCAACTGGTCTAAAATGGCTGATGCTTCATTAAAACAATTGTTATTTCCAGCCTTCTTACTGCCGAACAACAATAACAGTCTATTAACTAATTGCGATGGGTCATTTGGAAGAAAACTAATACCTGAACCAAGGATACTTAAAGCCTGAATAATGTGTTTCTCCTTCTCATTCTTCCTACTTTTACCAGAAAGAATAACCTTATAATTTAGAGTGTTCAGCAAATCAATATATACTCTATCATCATTATTTTCCATATCCAATGGTTTATCAATATACTTTGATTCATCCCTCACAGTTGAACCTTGCCTTCCATCTTTTGTGAGAAGAAACATTAATCTCGGAGTTAGTTTAACAGGGGTTGAGCAGAACTTAAGAACCTTAATTCATCATTAAATATCAATACCTTTTCTTGAACAAGATGAAATATTGCTGGTTGTTCTGTTGGAATGAGTCCTGCTTTGGTTTTTGAATCTGCTGAATATTCATTGTTTTGAACAGCATTCACAATATAATCAGGGGGTTGATTAATCTCTTCCAGTTGTTGAAATAAACCTTCATCATGTTCTAATTCTCCAATATGCTCTAATTCTTCCTCCGTCATTTGACTGAAATCTTTTAACATTTGGAGCTTTCTGGGAGTATATTCTACTGTGGGAACTGTGGAAACATCTTTCATTTTTCTTGGGAAGTTTTTAAAAGTGGTTTAAAAAATTTCTCTTGTTTTTTTCAAATGCTTCTTCGCCCGTTAGTTTCTGTCTGCGTTTCTTCTTTATGTCTTCCTGTTGTTTTACAACTTTTGAAACCAACTCTTGATGTTCCTTAAATCTTCTTGCTCTTTCTTTTGTATCCATTTATTTATTGTAAAATATCATTTAATGAATTGTAAAGATCAACAGGGAAATTTTCCTTTTCTTCATCATTCAAGTAGATGTGTTCAAATAAATCCTTTTCTTTAAATATTTCATCAAATTCTTTATTAACATTAATGCGAGTTGTAATTTCTTCTTCACTAATCCTTGCATCTCTGCTTTTCATACGTTTGTGTTGAGTTTCTTCATCAACATCAAAACCGAATGATAAAATCTTCACTCCGCTCAGATATTTAATAATTTGTCTCGTTCCTTCTGGATTAGTTTCTAATATCCCAACACCACCAGATTTTAGTTTCTTTAACTCACTCTTACAATGTGAATATTTTGTTGTACCAAGAGAAACCTCCTCAAATATTTGTCCTTCATTCCTCAATCGCATATGTTCCTCCACTGAAATATAGTGATAATCTTCACCTTTTACTTCTCCAGGTCTTATTGCTCTAGTTGTTGTTGATACAATGCGTATCACGGGGTGTTTTTTAAGTAAATTTACAATATTCTCATTTGTACTACACAAGAACCTTGATTTATGAAAGTTTTTTCCAGAAGCAGATTTACCCACAAGATTTATAATAATAGTTGTCATTTATATATGTAATTGTTTATAAAACAAAAAATATATCCCTTAATACCTCATCTTGTTTCACAACAATATATTTATATTTTTCAGTCGTGTGCTTCATATAATCCTCAAATTTCTTTTTACTACATAATGTAGAACAATTATCTCTCCAAAAATTATTGATATCTATTGAATTTAACTTGAATAAAATAAAAGTATTAGCATTGTTTCTGATGGAACGACGAGGAAGTTGAAAGTACGATTGACTAAGATAAATACAATTACAAGAAGAATGTCTCCCTCTTGTGTAGTAGCTGTCCATTACCGTTTGGTTTCTCTCATTAACACAATCATCAAAGATAACGAGGTTCTTTTTTGATTTATCCAAATCTTGGGGAGACGGTATATCATCCGTATTATCACTAAGAATACAAGTTATAAGATTTGATTTCTTTTTACATCTCTGTGTATCACAAAATAGTTGAATTATATCTTCAATGTTATAATCATTTCGGTTTTTTTGACGTTTAAATAAACCTATTATATCTTCTTTTTGAAGACCAGCATTAAAACCTTGTGAGAGTAGTTGATACTCTGGTTGAAAACTCGACTTTGTGAAAATTATTAAATTATCATAATCTAAAAAGTTGGGAGTGAGGAGCATTTTTAAAAGTAAGCAGGTTTTTCCACATCCACTTGAACCAACTATGAGACATCTTAATGAATTTGGGAGATTTTTATGGTTGTTAAATTTTATCTTATTTTCCCAAATAGGTAAAAAATCATTCATTTATATATTTGAAAAACAGGTTATTTAATTTATTATTGGCTTTTTTAGAAACTCTATATTTTATCCTAAGTTCAGGTTTAATTTCAAGATAATCCATTATTTTATTTATACAATATCTTGTGTTGATATTTCCCTGAAAATTACATCCATGAATAATATACAACAACAATCCTTTGAACATTTCTCTTATACGTTCAGTTTCTTCCCTTGTAAGGAAAGGTGTGTTATCATCCTCATACTTTACATTCATTTCTCTAATCAATCTTGTAAAGTAATTCATTTTTGGTGTAAATCTAAAAGAATTATTTTCCTTTTTATATTTTTTATTATCATTAATTAGAAGATAATCACAGAATATACATTGTTTATAGGCTTTTGACTCTGTGTTTAATCCCCGTCTTTCACACGCAGGACAATTCTCAAATTTGTCATATGGAGAATCAGGAAAGTCTAGCATATTTATAAAGTAAAACTTTACTTAAACTGAAATTCATCTATACTTTCAGTTGTATATTACCATCGATATCGATATACTTTTTTTCATTATCAGATTCAACGACAACATTTTTTATATTAAAGGTAATTTTAAAATTATCGTTAACTACTATTGAACGAAATGTCATTTCACCTGATATATTAACATCCTTTATTTCATCAAGATTTACATCTTTAGGGTTGTTGAAAAAAATACAAATTTCTCCTTGCATATTACAGATGGTCTTATCTTTTCTTTCTAAAGCTTCATCCATAAGGTTTTTGTTCTTTGATACTTTTTCTTGTTTCATTGCTTTTTCTAGTTTTGAATATATTACTAGAAGGAGAGGAGAAACTTTTGTTAGAGATACTTTCATTGATGTTCTACCAGGTATACTAAAAGCCCTTCCACTGAAGGAAATTGAAGAACTCATATTATTTACCATAATAGTTTTTATCCAATAGTTGTTACATTTATCTTTGTTCAATTTTACATCCTTGACATATTTCTCAGTATCTTTAACAGATGAAGAGATTGATTGAAACTTGTCTTTTGTGTCTTGAAACATTGTATTTATTAAGTGAAAAAGTTGGAGGATAAAATGTTTTTAAGCACAGATTCACCTATAAATTAAACGAAATTTTCATCAAGAAAATTTTAGTTTAAGCAAAGTTTTATTCTATAAATATGGTGAATACAACGTACTGCGATGTTTGTAATCACGAATATAAACATTATAGAAAACACCTCCGAACCAACAAACACACATTTAATCTATTTCATCAAATATCTCCTCTTGAGTTGGAAAGAAAACATTGTGATATCTGTTCAAAGGATGTTTTGAAGAGTAGTTATAATCAACATCTTCAATCACAAAAACACAAGAAAAATGAGTTTAAAGTAAAGGGAGACTATTATATTAAAAACACTGATGAGGCATTTAAAGGGCATATAAAAATAAGGATTTTTCAATTTGGAGAACCCGGTCCATCATCAATAGCTGAATCAATTGAAATAGTGAAACCCGATGTTGAAAAATTTATTAAAAAGACATTAAAAGAAATGAAAACTTTAAAGTTTTATATGGGAGTGAAAATGAATATGAAAAGACAAGATGAAGAACAAACTCCTTATATGAGAACAGATCTTCATTTTATAACATCATTTCAAGATTTTTTGAATAGTGGGGTTTATGAAGAACTATCAAGACAAGAGGAGGATGTTGATAATACAGTGGTAGGAAGTGGATTCAATATTAAAAAAATCATCTTTTTAGATATACACATTCTAAAATCAAACCCTCTTAAAGCTTCTTCTTATATTGAATTACCAAAAGAAATAAAACTAAAGAAGGCAGTTGTTAATATTAAGAACAATGATAATAAATGTTTTCTCTGGTCTGTTCTTGCTCACTTACATCCACCAAAATGTAATTCAGAAAGAGTAAAACAATATATGAAATATGAGAATACCTTGGACATTAAAGATTTTAAATTCCCAATGCCACTAACAGATATTCCTAAATTTGAGAAAAAGAATAATCTTTCTATTAATGTATATGGATTAACGGATACAAACAAAGTTCAAATATTAAAAATTTCAAACAACTATAAAAATGAAGAAACACACATTGACCTTTTATATTTTAGTGTTGGAAAGAATTCACATTACACATACATCAATAATTTATCAAGATTAATCTCTTCTCAGGTATTCAGAACAGCAAACAAAATATATCCTTGTAAGCGATGTCTTAATTCATTTCATACAAAAGAACGATTAGAACAACATTCAAAATATTGTAGTAATCATAAATCAGCTGTAATTACAATGCCTAAACCTGGTGAAAAGATTTATTTTGAAGATTATAATAAATCTATCATGCACCCATTTGTGATATACGCTGATTTTGAATGTATCCTTAAAAAGATAAATACTGCTTCTCCTAATCCAAAAGAATCATATACAAATAAATATCAAAAACATATTCCTTGTGGTTTCTGTTATTATATCAAATCATCTGTTGGAGAAAAGTATAACAAACTTGAACATTATCGTGGAAAAAATGCTTCACAAGAGTTTGTAAAACGATTAGAAAAGGATTGTATAAGACTCACTAAATTAATGAAAGAAACAAATGAACCGATGAAATTAACCAAAGAAGAAAAATTAGAATTTAGAATGAACAATATCTGTCATATTTGTGAGGGGGAAATTAAGGAGTCTAAAGTTAGAGACCATTGTCATCTTACTGGTAAATATAGAGGTCCCGCTCATTCCTGTTGTAATCTTAATTATAAATGACCTTCTTTTATTCCAGTCTTTCTTCACAACAGCGCCAACTATGATACACATCTATTTATAAATGAACTTTCAAAAACACCAGGGAATATTTCTGCCATAACAAACACAAGTCAAAAGTATATTTCATTTTCAAAAATGATATTCACAAAACCTTTAACTCGTATTAGGTTTTTAGATTCTTACAAGTTTATGGGAACACCACTAGCCTACCTCGCATCAAATCTAAGCTCCACGGACTCTTTTCCAAATCTTAATTCATTCTTTCCAAAAGAGGAAATTCTCACTAAAGAGGAAATTCAGATTAAAGAGAGAATTCAAAGTAAAGAGGAAACTCTAATTAATGAAGAAATTCTAACTGAAGATGAAATTCTAATTATAAAGAAAATTCGAACTAAAGAGGAAATTCAGATTAAAGATGAAATTCTGATTAAAGAAGGAATTCTTACGAGAGAGGAAATTCAAACAAGGAATGAAATTCAAAGTAAAGAGAAAATTCTTACAAGTAAGGGAATTTATCCTTATGATTATATGGATTCATTTATGAGATTTAAAGAAACACAACTTCCTTCAAAAGAAAGTTTCTATAATAACCTTTATGAAGAAGAGATAAGTGATAAGGAATATAAACACGCACAAGAAATATGGAAAATATTTAAGATAAAGAACCTTGGAGAATATCACGATTTATATCTAAAAACAGATGTTTTATTGTTAGCTGATGTGTTTGAAGCTTTTAGATCACTCTGTCATAATAAAAATTGTTATGGATTAGATCCTGCCCACTATTTCACAGCTCCTGGTTTAGCTTGGAGTGCAATGTTGAAAATGACAAAACAAAATATAGATTTAATCAGTGATGTGGATATGCTTTTGATGATTGAGAAGTCCAAGAGAGGTGGAATATCACAAGTATGTTCAAAAAGATATGCTAAAGCAAATAATAAATATCTTCCAAATTATGATAGTGAAAAAGATTATTAATATTTGATGTAATTTATAATAATTTATCATAATTTGATGTAATAATTAGTAATTATTTGATGTATTTTGATGCTAATAATTTGTATGGATGGGCAATGTCTCAATCTCTGCCTTATGGTAAATTAGAGTGGGTGGAAGAAAAGGATTATGAAAAGGCTTTGATGAATATTGTTATTTCTTCTCAAGAGGAATTGAATGACGAAGAAGAAGGTTATTATTTTGAAGTTGATTTGAGGTACCCGAGTGATCTTCATAATAAGCATAAAGATCTTCCTTTTGCATGTGAGAAAGAAACTCCAAAGAAAGAATGGTTAAGTGATTATCATAAAAGTTTTAATATTAAAGGCAAATCAACAGAAAAGTTATTAACAACATTCTATGATAAAGAGGGATATGTTTTACATCAGAGAAGCTTAAAACAGTTTTTGAGAGAAGGATTGAGAGTAGCTAAAATTCATAGTTTTAAAATTTAAACAAAGTCCTTGGGTGAAAAAGTATATTCAATTCAATACAGATATGAGAGCAAATACAAAAGTAAAATTTGAAGGGGACTTTTATAAATTAATGAATAATGCTGTATTTGGAAAGACTATGGAAAATGTTAGAAACAGGCAAAACATTAGATTCGCAACATCTTGGAAAGAAGCTTCGAGATTGATAAATAAACCAAGTTTTGAGAGAGAAGAGGTTTTTTCAGAGAACTTTTCTGCAATTCATATGAAAAAGGAAAGTATTGTAATGGATAAACCAATTTATATTGGAACAGCAGTTCTTGATTTATCAAAGATATTGATGTATGATTATTTGTATAATGACTTAAAGAAAGAGTATGGTGAAAATGTTTCATTGTTGTATATGGATACTGATAGTTTTATCCTAGATATAAAAACTGATGATGTTTATGAAGATATGAAGAAAAATATTGGAGTATATGATACAAGTAATTTCAGCAAGAAGAGTGAGTTATTTTCCAAAAAGAATGAAAAGGTTATTGGTAAGTTTAAGGATGAGTTGGGTGGAAAAGTAATGAGTGAGTTTATTGGATTGAGAGCAAAGGCATATGCTTATAAGTATGGTGAACAGATTGATAAGAGGTTAAAGGGAATAAAGAAATATGTAATAAAGAAATCAATAACTTTTAGAAATTATTATAATTGTTTGATGAATAAGAAAGAAGAATATAGGAAAATGAATACAATAAGAAGTTATAAACATAACATATATAGTGAAGAAGTAAATAAAAAGGCATTAGGAGCCTTTGATGATAAGAGATTTATTTTAGATAATGGAATAGATTGTGTTCCATATGGATATTGTATGATAGAGTGTATAAAATAGATTATGTTTTAACGATGGGAAGATGGGTTAGGGTTTTTAAGGGCTACCGCCGCGTTTTTTCACAATATATAAATGGTTAAACCAAGTATTAATCAAACTAAAGAGTGGAGAAAATCTCAGTCTTGGTATATAAATGGAAAACATAATGAATGTGAAAAATATCAAATAAGTCTTATTGAAAAAATAACTAAAACAAAGGTAAATAAAACAAATAAGCGAATTAATTTAAAAACTAGTAAGTTAGAGGATGTAAAGAAAAAAATGAATATCCTTGAATGGACTGAAAACTTTGATGGTTATCAATTGAACAATGAAAAAACAATTTACTATAATCTCAAAATGATATGTGGCTCAGGAGGTGGTCAAACAAGAGCATTAAGAGAAGTTTATCATTTCGTAATGGCACAAAAGGGGTATCTTCAAAAATATAAAGATTCAAATGTTTTGTTTGTCAATATTTTAGATGGGGATTATTATGCAAAGAAAATTAAACTATTGAAGGAATTTGAGAATGAACAAATCTTTATAGGTTCAATGAGTGAGCTGTTCAACCCCCAGGTGTTCAATTCAATGAGGTTCAACCTCCAAGTTAAAAGGGGAGACAAATAAATATACCTTGGGATAAAAAGGGGATTTATTTTTAGGGAAAAAAAATATGAATCGCTGAAAATCCCCCATTCATTTACATGGGGAAAAGTGAGCCAGAATCAGTATTCTTACCCTACTCATATCGACGGAAAAACTGGTAATAAGGGTAGAACAAATTAAAAAAAAAATTTTTTTTAATTTTTTTTTTTCGATTGGATAGATGACCCAACAGACAAACATCGACGGAAAAACTGATAATAACAGAACAAATTTCAAAAAAAAAGTTTTAAACTTTTTTTTCGACTTCATCGATGACCCAACATATCGAAAGAAAAACTGATAATAACGGAAGAACAAATTTCAAAAAAAAATTTAAAAATAATTTCTTTTTTCGACTGGATCGACGACCCAACAGACAAACATCGACGGAAAAACTGATGATAACGGAAGAACAAATTTCAAAAAGATATTTTTTTTTAATATTTTTTTTTTCGACTGGATCGACGTCCCAATATTAAGGGGAGAACAAATTTCAAAAAAACTTTTCAAAAAACATTTTTTTTTCGACTGGATCGACGACCCAATATTAAGGGGAGAACAAATTTCAAAAAAAACTTTTCAAAAAACATTTTTTTCGACTGGATCGACGACCCAATATTAAGGGGAGAACAAATTTCAAAAAAAACTTTTCAAAAAACATTTTTTTCGACTGGATCGACTACCCAATAATAAGGGGAGAACAAATTTCAAAAAAATCTTTTTAAAAAACATTTTTTTTTCGACTGGATCGACAACCCAACAAACAAACATATCGAGGGAAAAACTGATAATAAGGGGAGAACAAATTTCCAAAAATTATTTTTAAATAATTTTTTTTTCGACTGCATCGACTGCCCAACAGACAAACATCGACGGAAAACCTGATAATAAGGGTAGAACAAATTTCAAAAAAAGAGTTTAAAAAAAAAAAATTCAACTTCATCAACGACCCAACATATCGACGGAAAAACTGATAACGGGAGAACAAATTTCAAAAAAAATCTTTTTTGTTTATTGTTTTTTTCGACTGGAACGATGACCCAATAATAAATGGAGAACAAATTTCAAAAAAACATTTAAAAAACATTTTTTTTCGACTTGATCGACGACCCAAGATATCGACGGAAAAAGGGATAATAACGATAGAACAAATTTCAAAAAAAAATTTTTAATAATTTTTTTTTTCGATTGGATAGACGACCCAACAGACAAACATCGACAGAAAAACTGATAATAAGAGAAGAACAAATTTCAAAAAAAAAATTATTTTATCTTTTTTTTTCGACTGGATCGACAATCCAATAACAAGGGGAGAACAAATTTCAAAAAAACTTTTTAAAAAACATTTTTTTTTCGACTGGATCGACTACCCAACAGACAAACATTTCTACGGAAAAACTGATAACAAGGTTAGAATAAATTTCAAAAAAAAAAAATTTAATAATTTTTTTTTTCGACTGGATCGACTACCCAACAGACAAACATCGACGGAAAAACTGATAATAAGGGTAGAACAAATTTCAAAAAATTTTGGCTGGATCGACGACCCAACAAACAAACCGGTAGGCGGACATGGGTAGTCGACTACCCAATAGAACCTGACGCGATTGGCCCGTTTGATGGGGAAGAAACTGAGGATGAAGCACAAGAAAATTCATGATTCTCGCTTCAAGGGTTAAGGCTGCAGATTGTTTTTTCCTGAAAATACCCCCACATTTAGAGGTTTTTCGGCCGTAGCCAGTCAACAGCGTGGTCCATAGCAACTGTTCTTTATCACACATAACGAGGACATACCATGAACCTACCATTCCAGTTTCATGTATATCTGACTCATCGTCTCTGAGATATAACGGACTTCGTTTTTTATTTATAGTTTTCGACCAGGGTTCATTAAAAGTCGATCTTCTCCGTCAGTTTTCATAGGATTCGGCTGGAAATTGTTCACAATATGGCTGAATGTGCCCACAGTACCTCATGGCCCGATTTTTGATTTTCGAAAAAATTATTTTTTATGATTTTCCGAAATTTTCAAAGTCCCGTTGCTAGGCAACTGTGGTGTCCATAGCAACGGTTCTCATTTGCATACAACTGGGTCATAGTATGAACCTACCAACGAAGTTTCATCGAAATCGCCATTGGATTAACGGAGCACTGGTCCGAACAGGCTGACAGACAAACATATCGACGGAAAAACTGATATAAGGGGAGAACAAATTTCAAAAAAATATTTTAAAAAAATATTTTTTTCAACTGGATCGACGACACAACATATCGAGGAAAAACTGATAATAAGGGTAGAACAAATTTCAACATTTAAAATATATATATATATATATATATATATATATATATATATATATATATATATATATATATATATATATATATATATTTCGACTCGATGGACAACCAACAAAAAAAAAAATTTTAAATAATTTTTTTTTTCGACTGGTTCGACTTCCCAACAGACAAACATCGATGGAAAAACTGATAAGTGTAGAAGAAATTCCCAAAAATTTTTCTAAAATTTTTTTTTTTCGACTGGATCGACCACCCAACATATCGACGGAAAAACTGATATAAGGGGAGAACAAATTTCAAAAAAAATTTTAAAATAATTTTTTTTTTCGACTGGATCGACTACCCAATAACAAGGGAAGAACAAATTTCAAAAAAAAAAATTTTTCGACTGGATCGACTACCCAACAGACAAACATAGACCGAAAAGCTGATATTAAGGGTAGAACAAATTTCAAAAAAAAAATTTCGGCTGGATCGACTTCCCAACAAACAAACCGGTAGGAGGACATGGGTCATCGACTACCCAATCGAACCTGACGTGATGGGCCCGTTCTATGGAGAAGGACCTGAGGATCAAGCACAAGAAAATTCATGATTCAGATGGTTTTTTCGTTAAAATACCCCCACATTTAGAGGTTTTTCGGCCGTTGCTCGTCAACGGAGTTGTCCATAGCAACCGTTCTTTCTCACACATAACTTGGACATACCATGAACCTACCATACCAGTTTCATGAATATCTGACTCATCGTCTCTGAGATACAACGAACTTAGTTTTTTATTTATAGTTTTCGACCAGGGTTCATTAAAAGATTATCTTCTCTGACAGTTTTCATAGGATCTGGCTGGAAATTGTTGACAATATGGCTGAATGTCCTGCCCACAGTCCGTCATGGCCCGATTTTTGATTTTCAAAAAAATACTTTTTTTATGATTTTTCAAAAATTTCAAAGTCCCGTTGCTAGGCAACGGTGGTATCCATAGCAACGGTTCTCATTTGCACACAACTGGGTCACGGTATGAACCTACCTACGAAGTTTCATCGAAATCGCCATTGTATTAACGGAGCACTGGTCCGAATAGGCAGACAGACAAACATATCGACTGAAAAAATGATAATAAGGGTAGAACAAATTTCAAAAAGAAATTCTGAATTTATTTTTTTTTGACTGGATCGACTACCCAACATATCAACGGAAGAACTGAAAAGGGGAGAACAAATTTGAAAAAAAAAATTTAAATAATTTTTTTTTTCGACTGGATCGACGACCCAATAATAAGGGTAGAACAAATTTTAAAAATATTTTTTTTTAAAAACTTTTTTTTCGACTGGATCGACCACCCAACATATCGACGGAAAAACGGATAAGGGGAGAACATATTTCAAAAAAATCTTTTCAAATAATTTTTTTTTCGACTGGATTGATCGAACCAACATTTCGATGGAAAAACTGATAAAAAGGGTAGAACAAATTTCAAAATTAAAAAAAAAAAAATTCGACTCGATGGACAACCAACAAAAAAATTTTTTAAAAATAAATTTTTTTTTCGACTGGATCGACTACCCAACATATCGACGGAAAAACTGATAAGGGGAGAACAAATTTGAAAAAAAAATTTAAAATTATTTTTTTTTTCGACTGGATCGACGACCCAATAATAAGGGTGGAACAAATTTCAAAATTTTTTTTTTTTAAACATTTATTTTTCGACTGGATCGACCACCCAACATTCAAACATCGATGGAAAAACTGATAATAAGGGTAGAACAAATTTCAAAATTAAAAAAAAAACATTTTTCGACTGGATGGACTTCCCAACAAAAAAATTTTTCAAAAATAATTTTTTTCGACTGGATCGACGACCCAACATATCGACGGAAAAACTGATAAAAAGGGTTAGGTGGAACAAATTTTTTAAAAAAAAATTTCCACTGGATCGACTACCCAATAATAAGGGAAGAACAAATTAAAAAAAAAAATTTCGACTGGATCGACAACAAACCTAACAAACATCAACGGAAAAACTGATAATAAGGGTAGAACAAATTTCAAAAAAAAAATTTTGGCTGGATCGTCTACCCAACAAACAAGCCGGTAGGCGGACTTGGGTAGGCGACTACCCAATCGAACCTGACGCGATGGGGCCGTTCGATGGGGAAGGACCTGAGGATTAAGCACAAGAAAATTCATGATTCCAGCTTCAAGGGTTAATGCTGCAGATTATTTTTTCGTTAAAATACCCCCACATTTCGAGGTTTTTCGGACGTTGCTAGTTAACCGAGTGGTCCATAGCAAGGGTTCTTTCTCACACATAACGCGGAAATACCATGAACCTACCATTCCAGTTTCATGTATATCTGACTCATTGTCTCTGAGATACAACGAACTTCGTTTTTTTATTGTTTTCGACCAGGGTTCATTAAAAGTCTATCTTCTCCAACAGTTTTCATAGGATCCGGCTGGAAATTGTTGAAATATGGCTTAATGTACTGCCCACAGTCGCTCATGGCCCGATTTTTGATTTTCGAAAAAAATTTTTTTTTAATGATTTTTCAAATATTTCATAGTCCCGTTGCTCGGCAACAGTGGTGTCCATAGCAACGGTTCTCATGTGCACACAACTAGGTCATGGTATGAACCTAGCAACCAAGTTTTATCGAAATCGCCATTGTATTAACGGAGCACTGGACCTAACAGATAGGCAGACAAACATATCGACGGAAAAACTGATTAGGATAGAACAAATTTCAAAAAAAAAAAAAATTCGTCTGGATCGACGACCCAACATATCGACGGAAAAACTGATAATGGAAGAACAAATTTCAAAATTAAAAAAAAAAAACATTTTCTGACTGGATGGACTTCCCAACAAAAAATTTTCTGAAATTTTTTTTTTTTTCGACTGGATCGACTACCCAATAATAAGGGAAGAACAAATTTTTAAAAAAAACATTTTTTCGACTGGATCGACTACCGAACAGACATACATCGACGGAAAAACTGATAAAAAGGGTAGAACAAATTAAAAAAAAAATTCGGCTGGATCGACTACCCAACAAACAAGCCTGTAGGCGGACATGGGGAGTCGACTACCCAATATAACCTGATGTGATGGGCCCTTTCGATGGGGAAGGACCTGAGGATTAAGCACAAGAAAATTCATGATTCTTGCTTCAAGGGTTAATGCTGCAGATTGTTTTTTTCGTTAAAGTACCCCCACATTTAGAGGTTTTTCGGCCGTTGATAGTCAATGGAGTGGTCCATAGCAACGGTTCTTTCTCACACATTACTAGGATATACCATGAACCTACCATACCAGTTTCATGTATATCTGACTCTTCGTCTCTGAGATATAACGAACTTCATTTTTTTATTGTTTTCGACCAGGGTTCATTCAAAGTCTGTCTTCTCTAACAGTTTTCATAGGATCTGGCTGGAAATGTTTGACAATATGGCTGAATGTACTGCCCACAATCGCTCGTGCCCGATTTTTGATTTTCGAAAAAATTATTATTTTATGATTTTTCAAAAATTTCAAAGTCGCGTTGCTAGGCAACGGTGGTGTCCATAGCAACGGTTCTCATTTGCACTCAACTCAGTCATGGTATGAACCTACCAACCAAGTTTCATCGAAATCACCATTGTATTAACGGAGCAGTCGACCAAACAGGCAGACAGACAAACATATCGACGGAAAAACTGATTAGGGGAGAACAAATTTCAAAAAAACATTAAAAAAAAAATTTCGACTGGATCGACTACTCAACAAAAAAAAATTTTTTTAATATTTTTTTTCCACTGGATCGACGACCCAACATATCGACGGAAAAACTGATAATAAGGGTGGAACAAATTTTTAAAAATAATTTTCCACTGGATCGACTACCCAATAATAAGGGAAGAACAAATTTTAAAAAAAACAATTCGACTGGATCGACAACAAACCTAACAAACATCGACGGAAAAACTGATAATAAGGGTAGAACAAATTTCAAAAAAAAACTTTTGGCTGGATCGTCTACCCAACAAACAAGCCGGTAGGCGGACTTGGGTAGGCGACTACCCAATCGAAACTGACGCGATGGGGCCGTTCGATGGGGAAGGACCTGAGGATTAAGCACAACAAAATTCATGATTCCAGCTTCAAGGGTTAATGCTGCAGATTGTTTTTCGTTAAAATACCCCCACATTTCGAGGTTTTTCGGACGTTGCTAGTCAACGGAGTGGTCCATAGCAAGGGTTCTTTCTCACACATAATTCGGACATACCATGAACCTACCATTCCAGTTTCATGTATATCTGACTCATTGTCTCTGAGATACAACGAACTTCGTTTTTTTATTGTTTTCGACCAGGGTTCATTAAAAGTCTATCTTCTCCAACAGTTTTCATAGGATCCGGCTGGAAATTGTTGAAATATGGCTTAATGTACTGCCCACAGTCGCTCATGGCCCGATTTTTGATTTTCGAAAAATATTTTTTTTATGATTTTTTCAAAAAATTCAAAGTCCCGTTGTGAGGCAACGGTGGTATCCATAGCAACGGTTCTCATTTGCACACAACTGGGTCACGGTATGAACCTACCTACGAAGTTTCATCGAAATCGCCATTGTATTAACGGAGCACTGGATCGAACAGGCAGACAGACAAACATATCGAAGGAAAAACTGATAAGGGGAGAACAAATTTCAAAAAAAAAAAAATTTCGACTGGATTGACGATCCAACAAAAAAAAAAAATTTCGACTGGATCCACTACCCAACATATCGATGGAAAAACTGATAATAAGGGTAGAACAAATTTCAAAAAAATTTTCTGAAAAAAAATTTTTTTTTCGACTGGATTGACGACCCAACATATCGACGGAAAAACTGATAAGGGAAGAACAAATTTCAAAATTAAAAAAACAAAAAAAACATTTTCTGACTGGATGGACTTCCCAACAAAAATTTTTCTGAAAAAAAATTTTTTTTTCGACTGGATCGACTACCCAATAATAAGGGAAGAACAAATTTTAAAAAAAACATTTCGACTGGATCGACAACAAACCTAACAAACATCGACGGAAAAACTGATAATAAGGGTAGAACAAATTTCAAAAAAAAAATTTTGGCTGGATCGACGACCCAACAAACAAACCGGTAGGCGGACATGGGTAGTCGACTACCCAATAGAACTTGACGCGATCGGCCCGTTTGATGGGGAAGGACCTGAGGATGAAGCACAAGAAAATTCATGATTCTCACTTCAAGGGTTAAGGCTGCAGATTGTTTTTTCCTGAAAATACCCCCACATTTAGAGGTTTTTCGACCATAGCCAGTCAACAGCGTAGTCCATAGCAACGGTTCTTTCTCACACATAACGAGGACATACCATGAACCTACCATACCAGTTTCATGTATATCTGACTCATCGTCTCTGGGATATAACGAACTTCGTTTTTTTATTGTTTTCGACCATGGTTCATTCAACATCTATCTTCTCCGACAGTTTTCATAGGATCCGGCTGGAAATTGTTGAAATATGGCTGAATGTACTGCCCACAGTCGCTCATGGCCCGATTTTTGATTTTCGAAAAAAAGTTTTTTTATGGTTTTTCAAATATTTCATCGTCCCGTTGCTCGGCAACAGTGGTGTCCATAGCAACGGTTCTCATTTGCACACAACTAGGTCATGGTATGAACCTACCAACCAGGTTGTATCGAAATCGCCATTGTTTTAACGGAGCACTGGACCGAACAGACAGGCAGACAAACATATCGATGGAAAAACTGATGAGGGTAGAACAAATTTCAAAAAAAAAAAAAAATTTCGTCTGGATCGACGATCCAACAAAAAAAAAAAATTTTTTTTTCGACTGGATCGACGACACAACATATCGATGGAAAAACTGATAAGGGTAGAACAAATTTCAAAAAAATAAAAAAAAATTCTTCCACTGGATTGACGACCCAACATATCGACGGAAAAACTGATAAGAGAAGAACAAATTTCAAAATAAAAAAAAAAACATTTTCTGACTGGATGGACTTCCCAAAAAAAATTTTTCTGAAAATTTTTTTTTTTTTCGACTGGATCAACTACCCAATAATAAGGGAAGAACAAATTAAAAAAAAACATTTTTTCGACTGGATCGACTACCCAACAGACATACATCGACAGAAAACTGATAAAAAGGGTAGAACAAATTTTAAAAAAATTCGGCTGGATCGACTACCCAACAAACAAGCCTGTAGGTGGACATGGGGAGTCGACTACCCAATATAACCTGATGTGATGGGCCCGTTCGATGGAGAAGGACCTGAGGATTAAGCACAAGAAAATTCATGATTCTTGCTTCAAGGGGTTAATGCTGCAGATTGTTTTTTTCGTTAAAATACCCCCACATTTAGAGGTTTTTCGGCCGTTGATAGTCAATGGAGTGGTCCATAGAAACGGTTCTTTGTCACACATAACTAGGACATACCATGAACCTTCGATACCAGTTTCATGTATATCTGACTCCTCGTCTTTGAGATATAACGAACTTCGTTTTTTTATTGTTTTTGACCAGGGTTCATTCAAAGTCTGTCTTCTCCAATAGTTTTCAGAGGATCTGGCTGGAAGTTTTTGACAATATGGCTGAATGTACTGCCCACAGTCGCTCGTGCCCGATTTTTGATTTTCGAAAAAATAATTATTTTATGATTTTTCAAAAATTTCAAAGTCGCGTTGCTAGGCAACGGTGGTGTCCATAGCAACGGTTCTCATTTGCACTCAACTCGGTCATGGTATGAACCTCCCAACCAAGTTTCATCGAAATCGCCATTGTATTCACGGAGCAGTCGACCAAACAGGCAGACAGACAAACATATCGACGGAAAAACTGATTAGGGGAGAACAAATTTCAAAAAAACATTAAAAAAAAAGTTTCGACTGGATCGACTACTCAACAAAAAAAAAATTTAAAATATTTTTTTTCCACTGGATCGACTACCCAACATATCGACGGAAAAACTGACAATAAGTGCAGAACAAATTTTAAAAAAAAATTCTGAAATTTTTTTTTTTTCGACTGGATCGACTACCCAACATATCCATGGAAAAATTGATAAGGTGAGAACATATTTCAAAATAAATTTTTTAATAATTTTTTTCGACTGAATCGACGACCCAACAGACAAACATGGATGGAAAAACTGATATTAAGGGTAAAACAAAAAATTTCAAAAAAAAAAATTCGGCTGGATCGACTACCCAAAAAACAAACCGGTTGGCGGACATGGGTAGTCGACTACCCAATAGAGCCTGACGCGATGGGCCCGTTCGATGGAGAAGGACCTGAGGATTAAGCACAAGAAAATTCATGATTCCAGCTACAAGGGTTAATGCTGCAGATTGTTTTTTCGTTAAAATACCCCCACATTTAGAGGTTTTTCGGCCGTTGATCGTCAACGGAGTGGTCCATAGCAACGGTTCTTTCTCACACATAACTAGGACATACCATGAACCTACCATACCAGTTTCATGTATATCTGACTCATCGTCTCTGAGATATAACGAGCTTAGTTTTTTATTTCTAGTTTTCAACCAGGGTTCATTAAAAGTCTATCTTCTCCGACAGTTTTCATACGATCCGCCTAGAAATTGTTGACAATATGGCTGAATGTACTGCCCACAGTCCCTCATGGCCCGATTTTTGATTTTCAAAAAAATAATTTTTTTATGATTTTTAAAAAATTTCAAAGTCCCGTTGCTAGGCAACGGTGGTATCCATAGCAACGGTTCTCATTTGCACACAACTGGGTCAAAGTATGAACCTACCTACAAAGTTTCATCGAAATCGCCATTGTATTAACGGAGCACTGGATCGAACAGGCAGACAGACAAACATATCGAAGGAAAAACTGATAATAAGGGGAGAACAAATTTCAAAGAAATATTAAAAAAAATATATTTCTACTGGATCGACTACCAAACATATCGACGGAAAAACTGATAATTAGGGTAAAACAAATTTCAAAAAAAATTTTAACAATATTTTTTTTTTCGAATGGATCGACGACCCAACATATCGACGGAAAAACTGATAACAAGGGCAGATCAAATTTCAAAAAAAAAATTTTGGCTCGATCGACGACCCAACAAACAAACCGGTAGGCGGACATGGGTAGTCGACTACCCAATAGAACCTGACGCGATGGGCCCGTATGATGGGGAAGGACCTGAGGATGAAGCACAAGAAAATTCATGATTCTCGCTTCAAGGGTTAAGGCTGCAGATTGTTTTTTCGTGAAAATACCCCCACATTTAGAGGTTTTTCGGCCGTAGCCAGTCAACAGCGTGGTCCATAGCAACGGTTCTTTCTCACACATAACAAGGACATACCATGAACCTACCATACCAGTTTCATGTATATCTGACTCATCGTCTCTGGGATATAACGAACTTCGTTTTTTTATTGTTTTCGACCATGGTTCATTCAACGTCTATCTTCTCCGACAGTTTTCATAGGATCCGGCTGGAAATTGTTGAAATATGGCTGAATGTACTGCCCACAGTCGCTCATGGCCCGATTTTTGATTTTCAAAAAAAATTTTTTTATGATTTTTCAAATATTTCATAGTCCCGTTGGTCGGCAAAAGTGGTGTCCATAGCAACGGTTCTCATTTGCACACAACTAGGTCATGGTATGAACCTACCAACCAAGTTTTATCGAAATCGCCATTGTATTAACGGAGCACTGGACCGAAGAGACAGGCAGACAAACATATCGACGGAAAAACTGATTAGGGTAGAACAAATTTCAAAAAAAAAAAAAATTTCGACTGGATCGACGATCCAACAAAAAAATATTTTTTTTTCGACTAGATCGACGACCCAACATATCGATGGAAAAACTGAGAAGTGAAGAACAAATTTCAAAATTTAAAAAAAAAAACATTTTCTGACTGGATGGACTTCCCAACAAAAATTTTTCTGAAAATTTTTTTTTTTCGACTGGATCAACTACCCAATAATAAGGGAAGAACAAATTTTTAAAAAAAACATTTTTTCGACTGGATCGACTACCCAACAACAAAAAAAAAAATTCTAATTTTTTTCCACTGGATCGACTACCCAACAGAAAAACATCAACGGAAAAACTGATAAAAAAGGTAGAACAAATTAAAAAAAAATTTCGGCTGGATCGACTACCCAACAAACAAGCCTGTAAGCGGACATGGGGAGTCGACTACCCAATATAACCTGATGTGATGGGCCCTTTCGATGGGGAAGGACCTGAGGATTAAGCACAAGAAAATTCATGATTCTTGCTTCAAGGGTTAATGCTGCAGATTGTTTTTTTCGTTAAAATACCCCCACATTTAGAGGTTTTTCGGCCGCTGATAGTCAATGGAGTGGTCCATAGCAACGGTTCTTTCTCACACCTTACTAGGATATACCATGAACCTACCATACCAGTTTCATGTATATCTGACTCATCGTGTCTGAGATATAACGAACTTCATTTTTTTATTGTTTTCGACCAGGGTTCATTCAAAGGCTGTCTTCTCCAACAGTTTTCATAGGATCTGGCTGGAAATGTTTGACAATATGGCTGAATGTACTGCCCACAGTCGCTCGTGCCCAATTTTTGATTTTCGAAAAAATAATTATTTTATGATTTTTCAAAAATTTCAAAGTCGCGTTGCTAGGCAACAGTGGTGTCCATAGCAACGGTTCTCATTTGCACTCAACTCAGTCATGGTATGAACCCGCCAACCAAGTTTCATCGAAATCGCCATTGTATTAACGGAGCAGTCGACCAAACAGGCAGATAGACAAACATATCGACGGAATAACTGATTAGGGGAGAACAAATTTCAAATATACATTAAAAAAAAATTTCGACTGGATCGACTACTCAACAAAAAAAAAAAAAATTATATTTTTTTCCACTGGATCGACTACTCAACAAAAAAAAAAAATTTTTATATTTTTTTCCACTGGATCGACTACCCAACATATCGACGGAAAAACTGACAATAACTGTAGAACAAATTTTTTAAAAAATTTCTGAAAAATTTTTTTTTTCGACTGGATCGACTACCCAACATATCGACGGAAAAACTGATAAGGGGAGAACATATTTCAAAATAAATTTTTAAATAATTTTTTTTCGACTGGATCGACTACCCAACAGACAAACATCGATGGAAAAACTGATATTAAGGGTAGAACAAATTTCAAAAAAAAATTTGGGCTGGATCGAGTATCCAACAAACAAACCGGTAGGCGGACATGGGGAGTCGACTACCCAATAGAACCTGACGTGATGGGGTCGTTCGATGGAGAAGGACCTGAGGATTAAGCACAAGAAAATTCATGATTCCAGCTTCAAGGGTTAATGCTGCAGATTGTTTTTTCGTTAAAATACCCCCACATTTACAGGTTTTTCGGCCGTTGCTCATCAACGGAGTGGTCCATAGCAACGGTTCTTTATCACACATAACTAGGACACACCATGATCCTACCATTCCAGTTTCATGTATATCTGACTCATCGTCTCTGAGATATAACGGACTTCATTTTTTATTTATAGTTTTCGACCATGGTTCATTAAAAGTCGATCTTCTCCATCAGTTTTCATAGGATTCGGCTGGAAATTGTTGACAATATGGCTGAATGTGCCCACAGTCCCTCATGGCCCGATTTTTGATTTTCGAAAAAATTATTTTTTTTGATTTTTCGAAATTTTCAAAGTCCCGTTGCTAGGCAACGGTGGTATCCATAGCAACGGTTCTCATTTGCACACAACTGGGTCATGGTATGAACCTACCAACGAAGTTTCATCGAAATAGCCATTGTATTAACAGAGCACTAGTCCGAACAGGCAGACAGACAAACATATCGACGGAAAAACTGATAATAAGGGGAGAACAAATTTCAAAAAAATATTTTAAAAAAATATTTTTTTCGAATGGATCGACTACACAACATATCGAGCAAAAACTGATAATAAGGGTAGAACAAATTTCAACATTTAAAAAATATATATATATATATATATATATATATATATATATATATATATATATATATATATATATATATATATATATTTCGACTCGATGGACAACCAACAAAAAAAAACATTTTAAATAATTTTTTTTTTCGACTGGTTCGACTTCCCAACAGACAAACATCGACGGAAAAACTGATATTAAGGGTAAAACAACAAAAAAAAAATTCGGCTGGATCGACTACCCAAAAAACAAAACGGTAGGCGGACATGGGCAGTCGACTACCCAACAGAACCTGACGCGATGGGCCCGTTCGATGGAGAAGGACCTGAGGATTAAGCACAAGAAAATTCATGATTCCAGCTACAAGGGTTAATGCTGCAGATTGTTTTTTCGTTAAAATACCCCCACATTTTGAGGTTTTCGGCCGTTGCTCGTCAAAGGAGTGGTCCATAGCAACGGTTCTTTCTCAAACATAACGCGGACATACCATGAACCTACCATACCAGTTTCATGTATATCTGACTCATCGTCTCTGAGATATAACGAGCTTAGTTTTTTATTTCTAGTTTTCGACCAGGGTTCATTAAAAGTCTATCTTCTCCGACAGTTTTCATACGATCCAGCTGGAAATTGTTGACAATATGGCTGAATGTACTGCCCACAGTCCCTCATGGCCCGATTTTTGATTTTCAAAAAAATGTTTTTTTTATGATTTTTCAAATATTTCATAGTCCCGTTGCTCGGCAAAAGTGGTGTCCATAGCAACGGTTCTCATTTGCACACAACTGGGTCACGGTATGAACCTACCTCCGAAGTTTCATCGAAATCGCCATTGTATCAACGGAGCACTGGATCGAACAGGCAGACAGACAAACATATCGAAGGAAAAACTGATAAGGGGAGAACAAATTTCAAAGAAATATTTAAAAAGAAAATATTTCTACTGGATCGACTACCCAACATAGACGGAAAAACTGATAATTAGGGTAAAACAAATTTCAAAAAAAAATTTTAACAATATTTTTTTTTTCGAATGGATCGACGACCCAACATATCGAGGGAAAAACTGATAACAAGGGCAGATCAAATTTCAACAAAAAAAATTCTAATAATTTTTTTTCGACTGGATCGACTACCCAACAGACAAACATCGACGGAAAAACTGATAATAAGGGTAGAACAAATTTCAAAAAAAAATTTTGGCTGGATCGACGACCCAACAAACAAACCGGTAGGAACACATGGGTAATCGACTACCCAATAGAACCTGACGCGATGGGCCTGTTTGATGGGGAAGGACCTGAGGATGAAGCACAAGAAAATTCATGATTCTCGCTTCAAGGGTTAAGGCTGCAGGTTGTTTTTTCGTGAAAATACCCCCACATTTAGAGGTTTTTCGGCCGTAGCCATTCAACAGCGTGGTCCATAGCAACGGTTCTTTCTCACACATAACGCGGACATACCATGAACCTACCATACCAGTTTCATGTATATCTGACTCATCGTCTCTTTGATATAACGAACTTCGTTTTTTTATTGTTTTCGACCATGGTTCATTCAACGTCTATCTTCTCCGACAGTTTTCATAGGATCCGGCTGCCCACAGTTGCTCGTGGCCCGATTTTTGATTTTCGAAAAATTTATTTTTTTATGATTTTTCAAAAATTTCAAAGTCCCGTTGCTAGGCAACGGTGGTGTCCATAGCAACGGTTCTCATTTGCACACAACTTGGTCATGCTATGAACCTACCAACGAAGTTTTATCGAAATTGCCATTAGTAGGGTGAATATACTGATTCTGGCTCACTTTTCCCCATGTAAATGAATGGGGGATTTTCAGCGATTCATTTTTTTTTCCCTAAAAAGTACACCCCGTTTTTATCCCAAGGTATATTTATTTGCCTCCCCTTTTAACCCCAGGACACTTTTTTTCAAATAACCAATGCAATAAGATAAAGATTTGTTCAAGTAGTAAAGTGGTAATGTGATTTGTTAAAGGTGATTCGAAAGAAATATCTGAAACATCAAAGCCTCGGGACACTCTTTTTCAAATAACCAATGCATATTGTTCAGCTCACTCATTGAACCTACAAAGATTTGTTCATTCTCAAATTCCTTCAATAGCTTAATTTTCTTTGCACATGAATCCCCATATAAAATATTTAAAAACAAAACATTTGGATCTTTATATTTTTTAAGATACCCCTTTTGTGCCATTACGAAATGATAAACTTCTCTTAATGCTCTTGTTTGACCACCTCCTGAGCCACATATCATTTTGAGATTATAGTATATAGTTTTTTCATTATTCAAATGATGACCATCAAAGTTTTCAGTCCATTCAAGGATTTTTTTTTTAACATCCTCTAACTTACTAGTTTTTAAATTGATTCGCTTATTTGTTTTATTTACCTTTGTTTTAGTTATTTTTTCAATAAGACTTATTTGATATTTTTCACATTCATTATGTTCTCCATTTATATACCAAGACTGAGATTTTCTCCACTCTTTAGTTTGATTAATACTTGGTTTGACCATTTATATATTGCGAAAAAACGCGACGGTAGCCCTTAAAAAACCCTAACCCATCTTCCCATCGTTAAAACACAATCTATTTTATACACTCTATCATACAATATCCATATGGAACACAATCTATTCCATTATCTAAAATAAATCTCTTTTCATCAAAGGCTCCTAATGCCTTTTTCTTTACTTTTTCGCGATATATGTTATGTTTACAACTTCTTATTGTATTCATTTTCCAATATTCTTCTTTCAAAATTCATCAAACCATTATAATAATTTCTAAAAGTTATTGATTTCTTTATTACATATTTCTTTATTCCCTTTAACCTCTTATCAATCTGATCACCATACTTATAAGCATATGCCTTTGCTCTCAATCCAATAAACTCACTCATTATTTTTCCACCCAACTCATCCTTAAACTTACCAATAACCTTTTCATTCTTTTTGGAAAATAACTCACTCTTCTTACTAAAATTTCTTGCATCATATACTCCAATATTTTTTCTTCATACCCATATAAACATCATCAGTTTTTATATCGAGGATAAAACTATCAGTGTCCATATACAACAATGAAACATTTTCACCATACTCTTTCTTTAAGTCATTATACAAATAATCATACATCAATATCTTTCATAAATCAAGAACTGCTGTTCCAATATAAATTGGTTTATCCATTAATATTAAATTTAATTTATAATATTATTAATATTACCTTTTAATTAATATTACCTTTAATATTAAAACTTTTATGATAATCACTGAACCATTCTTTCTTTGGGGTTTCTTTCTCACATGCAAAAGGAAGGTCTTTATGCTTATTATGAAGATCACTCGGGTACCTCAAATCAACTTCAAAATAATAACCTTCTTCTTCGTCATTCAATTCCTCTTGAGAAGAAATAACAATATTCATCAAAGCCTTTTCATAATCCTTTTCTTCCACCCACTCTAATTTACCATAAGGCAGAGATTGAGACATTGCCCATCCATACAAATTATTAGCATCAAAATACATCAAATAATTACTATCTTTTTCACGATCATAATTTGGAAGATATTTGTTGTTTGCTTTAGCATATCTTTTTGAACATACTTGTGATATTCCACCTCTCTTCGACTTCTCAATCTTCAAAAGCATATCTACATCACTGATTAAATGTATATCTTGTTTTGTCATTTTCAACATTGCACTACAAGCTAAACCAGGAGCTGTGAAATAGTGGGCAGGATCTAATCCATAACAATTTTTTGTTATGACAGAGTGATCTAAAAGCTTCAAACACATCAGCTAACAATAAAACATCTGTTTGTAGATACAAATCATGATATTCTCCAAGGTTCTTTATCTTAAATATTTTCCATATTTCTTGTGCGTGTTTATATTCCTTATCACTTATCTCTTCTTCATAAAGGTTATTGTAGAAACTTTCTTTTGAAGGAAGTTGTGTTTCTTTAAATCTCATAAATGAATCCATATAATCATAAGGATAATTTCCCTTACTTGTAAGAATTTTCTCTTTACTTTGAATTTCATTCCTTGTTTGAATTTCCTCTCTCGTTATAATTCCCTCTTTCATCAGAATTTCATCTTTAATCAGAATTTCCTCTTTCGTTATTTCTTTCATTCATTATTTGAATTTTCTTTATAAATAGAATTTCGTCTTCAGTTAGAATTTCTTCATTAATTTCCTCATTAATTAGAATTTCCTCTTTACTTTGAATTCTCTCTTTTATCTGAATTTCCTCTTTAGTTGGAATTTCCTCTTTTGGAAAGAATGAATTAAGATTTGGAAAAGACCCCGTGGAGCTTAGCTTTGATGCTTGGTAGGCTAG
This sequence comes from Eptatretus burgeri, assembly GCF_056783735.1. Classification (NCBI taxonomy): domain Eukaryota; kingdom Metazoa; phylum Chordata; class Myxini; order Myxiniformes; family Myxinidae; genus Eptatretus; species Eptatretus burgeri. The sequence continues at coordinate 101,998,999 of NC_140964.1, read as the reverse complement.
TGGTGTTCCCATATACTTGTAAGAATCTAGAAACCTAATACGAGTTAAAGGTTTTGTGAATATCATTTTTGGAAAATGAAATATACTTTTGACTTGTGTTTGTTATGACAGAAATATTCCCTGGTGTTTTTGAAAGTTCATTTATAAATAGATGTGTATCATAGTTGGCGCTGTTGTGAAGAAAGACTGGAATAAAAGAAGGAAATTTATAATTAAGATTACAATAGGAATGAGCGGGACCTCTATATTTACCAGTAAGATGACAATGATCCCTAACTTTAGACCCCTCAATTTCCCCCTCACAAATATGACAGATATTGTTCTTTCTAAATCCTAATTTTTCTTCTTCGGTTAATTTCATCGGTTCATTTGTTTCTTTCATTAATTTAGTTAGTCTTATACAATCGTTTTCTCATCGTTTTACAAACTGTTGTTAAGCTTTTTTTCCACTATAATGTTGAAGTTTATTATACTTTCTCCAACAGATGATTTAATATAATAACAGAAACCACAAGGAATATGTTTTTGATATTTATTTGTTTATGATTCTTTTGGATGAGGAGAAGCAGTATTTATCTTTTTTAGGATACATTCAAAATCAGCATATATCACAAATGGGTGCATGATAGATTTATTATAATCTTCAAAAGAAATCTTTTCACCAGGTTTCGGAATTGTAATTACAGCTGATTTATGATTACTACAATATTTTGAATGTTGTTCTGATCGTTCTTTTGTATGAAATGAATTAAGACATCGCTTACAAGGATATATTTTATTTGCTGTTCTGAATACCTGAGAAGAGATTAATATTGATAAATTATTGATGTATGTATAATGTGAATTCTTTCCAACACTAAAATATAAAAGATCAATGTGTGTTTCTTCATTTTTATAGTTGTTTGAAATTTTTAATATTTGAACTTTGTTTGTATCCGTTAATCCATATATACATTAATAGAAAGATTATTCTTTTTCTCAAATTTAGGAATATCTGTCAGTGGCATTGCGAATTTAAAATCTTTAATGTCCAAGGTATTCTCATATTTCATACTATCCGCAATGCCCGGCGTTGCTCGGGCTAGCAATAAAGCCTGGCATTGCCCCGGCTTTCTTGCAAATTTCCTGAATAGCTGTTAGCGGTTAGCGGTTAGAGGTTAGCGGTTAGTGTTAGGGTTAGGGTTAGCGGTTAGGGTTAGGGTTAGCTGTTAGGGTTAGGGTTAGCTGTTAGGGTTAGGGTTAGGGTTCATGTTAGGGTAGATAACCCTAACCCTAACCCGAACACTAACCCAAACCCTAACCCTAACAGCTTGGCGTAGCGGAGGTAAACAGCGCCCGGGGCAAAGTGGAAATTTTGCGTCCCCCGTAGGCCTTAAACTTGAGTGGATTTGAATGGAAAATCCCATAAGGGATATCGATTTATCGATTTTTTCGAATATCGGAAGTGTTATGGAAAAAATTTATAGCCAATGACCTTAGTTGGACCAAAAGCCATAATCGTACCGAATTTGAATGGAATCCGTTGGAGTTTGTGAAAATGCATCAAAACGAATTTTGAGGGGCCTCTGAAGGAAGACAATAATATCATTAGTATATGTGCCAAATTTTGTTTCATTTCATGCAGTGACAAAAAACTGATGGTGGAACAAAGAAAGGGGCATGCCGAAATATTAATATAGATAATCATCAAAACGAATTTTGAGGGGCCTCTTAAGGAAGACAATAATATCATAACTATATATGTCAAAGCTTGTTTCATTTCATGCAGTAACAAAAATCTGATCGTGGAACAAAAAAAGGGGCGTGCTAAAATATTAATATAGATATTGTTTTACTCTTTCTGAATAACAATTTGGTGGATGTAAGTGAGCAAGAACAGACCAGAGAAAACATTTATTATCATTGTTCTTAATATTAATAACTGCCTTCTTTAGTTTTATTTCTTTTGGTAATTCAATATAAGAAGAAGCTTTAAGAGGGTTTGATTTTAGAATGTGTATATCTAAAAAGATGATTTTTTAATATGAAATCCACTTCCTCCCACTGTATTATCAACATCCTCCTCTTGTCTTGATAGTTCTTCATGAGCCCCACTATTCAAAAAATCTTGAAATGATGTTATAAAATGAAGATCTGTTGTCATATAAGGAGATTGTTCTTCATCTTGTCTTTTCATATTCATTATCACTCCCATATAAAACTTTAAAGTTTTCATTTCTTTTAATGTCTTTCTAATAACTTTTTCAACATCAGATTTCACTATTTCAATTGATTCAGCTATTGATGATGAACCAGGTTCTCCAAATTGAAAAATCCTTATTTTTATATGCCCTTTAAATGCCCCATCAGTGTTTTCAATATAATAGTCTCCCTGTACTTTAAACTCATTTTTCTTGTGTTTTTGTCATTGAAGATGTCAATTATAACTACTTTTCAAAACATCCTTTGAGCAGATATCACAATGTTTTATTTCCAACTCAAGAGGAGATATTTGATGAAATAGATTAAATGTGTGTTTGTTGGTTCGAAGGTGTTTTTTATGATGTTTATATTCGTGATTACAAGCATCGCAGTACGTTGTATTCACCATATTTATATAATAAAACTTTGCTTAAACTAAAAAAGTTTTGATGAAAATTTCGTTTAATTTATCGGTGAATCTGTGCTTAAAACCATTTTATTCTCCAACTTTTTTCACTTAATAAATACAATGTTTCAAGACACAAAAGAGAAGTTTCAATCAATCTCTTCGTTTGTAAAAGATACTGAGAAATATGTCAAGGATGTAAAATTGAACAAAGATAAATATAAAAACTATTGGATAAAAACAATTATGGTGGATATGATGAGTTCTTCAATTTCCTTCAGTGGAAGGGCTTTTAGTATACTTCGTAGAACATCAATTAAAGTATCTTTAACAAAAGTTTCTCCTCTCCTTCTGGTAATATATTCAAAACGAGAAAAAGCAATGAAACAAGAAAAAGTATCAAAAAACAAAAACCTGATGGATGAAGCTTTAGAAAGAAAAGATAAGACCATCTGAGTAGGGTGGATATACTGGTTCTGGCTCACTTTTCTCCATGTAAATGAATGGGGGATTTTCAGCGATTCCCTTTTTTTTCCCTAAAAATAAACCCCCTTTTTATCCGTTTTTCCCTGCTGTGCAGGGGTTTGGCTTTTTGTGAGGCAATGTTTTATGGCTGGATGCCCTTCCTGACGCCAACCCTGGTCGCCTCTTACGACACACAGGGATATGGTACACCTATTCTAACCAGGGCATACACCGGGACCAGTACACTGGCACTCATTTCGCCGACCTCAGAAGGATGACAGGCTGAGTCAACCCCCTGGTGTTAATTCAGCAGTCACCGGGGCTTGAAGTCAGGACACTGGGATCCCAAGCCGCCACCCTAACCACTAAGCCAACACCAGGCTTAGCCAACACCAGGCTTTGTAGGTATATATATATATATATATATATATATATATATATATATATATATATATATATATATATATATATATATATATATATATATATATATATATATATATATATATATATATATATATATATATATATATATATATATATATATATATATATATATATGTATGTATATATGTATATATGTATGTATATATATATATATATATATATATATATATATGTATATATATATATATATATATGTATATATATATATATATATGTATATATATATATATATATGTATATATATATATATATATATATGTATATATATATAGAGCCTGGTGTTGGCGCAGTGGTTAGGGCAGCGGCTTGGGATCCAAAAGGTCCTGAGTTCAAGCCCCGTTGAGCCACTGAATTAATACACCAGGGGGTTGACTCAGCCTGTCATCCTTCCGAGGTCGGCGAAATGAGTACCAGTATACTGGGCCGGTGTATACCCCGGTTAAAATAGGTGTACCATATCCCTGTGTCGTAAGAGGCGACCAGGGTTGCGTCAGGAAGGGCATCCGGCGTAAAACATGTGCCAAATCACTATGCGGATCATAGGGTTGATCCGCTGTGGCGACCCCTAACGGGAGCAGCCGAAAGAAGAAGAAGAAGATATATATATATATAACCAGGCTATCCAAAGGTATATTTATTTGTCTCCCCTTTTAACCTGGAGGTTGAACCTCATTGAATTGAACACCTGGGGGTTGAACAGCTCACTCATTGAACCTATAAAGATTTGTTCATTCTCAAATTCCTTCAATAGTTTAATTTTCTTTGCACAATAATCCCCATCTAAAATATTGACAAACAAAACATTTGAATCTTTATATTTTTTAAGATACCCCTTTTGTGCCATTACGAAATGATAAACTTCTCTTAATGATCTCATCTGGCCACCGTCCGAGTTGCAAATCATTTTTGTGTATAAACCACGCCATAAAAAAAATTTTGTTTCAAATGTTTTCAGTTCATGCCGTGAAAATGAGGAAGTGTTTTTTTTGACACGATCGTGCTGTGAAAAGAAAAACAGGAACTATTCTGTGAGACAAGGTCTCGTGTTTATATTTTATCTCGGAACACGAACTGAAAACATGTTTAATCAAAACCATTTTAGGGTATTTTCAGTATGTTTTGAAAATGATTCATACAATCGCCCAGTTATTTTCCAAGCTGCTCGCCCGAACCGTCATTTCCTGTGGCCGCACCCAATGCTTAAACAATCTCCTCGTCGTTGCCTTATAAGTGATTCGCCAGACAAAGTTTCTGCCAGACGGGATTTTCATTTTTACAACTGAGACATGAGCGATCTTTCTTCCCGAGGTGCATGAAATTAATGCTCTTATTGAAGAGGTCAATCATCTTAGAAGAGAATTGAAAAACATTTTTAAAGACTGACACGACATCTTATCACGGCCCAGAGACATGGACTCACTCTCTTCCGATGAACAAAACAGCTCAACACAAAGTTGGTAAGTTGGTTCCTCTTTGAACGATGAAGCAAATGATTTTAAATTAAATCGTGATAATTCTGATACAGTGGGACCCGCTTAATAGAATCACGGTTAATAGAATCACCCGTATTGTAGAATCAAAATCGTTGAGACCGATTCCATTGTATCTAAATGTACACAATTTTTCCCGTTTATTAGAATCAAAAACCCGCTTAATAGAATCAGCTGCTGGCCATCCACTTCGACAGTTCAGCGCCTACTGGCCGCACAGTTCCAACTTTTGCCACCAGGCGGCTGACGTCACGCTAAAAATAACGCTATGCCACTGCAGTGATTTCGGTAGTCATTGTACAGATAGGCAGACGGCTGACAGCTGCAGTCTAAGCACTAGGCGTGTCGTCATTTCCACGATGGACAGAAAACGAAAGCGGACGGATCGTTCAAACATTGATAAAGCACAAATCCTGAGGGACTATGATGCTTTGCCCAGAATGAGCCAACGAGAAGCTGCAGACAAGTTGGAAATTAACCAGCCGATCCTATGCAAGATTCTGAAAGATCGAGAGGCCATTCTGAAAGGTCAAGTGGATTCGTCTTCTTCTCAGAAACGCGAGCGAAGTGGCACCGCACCCGATGTCGAATCAGCAATTGTCAAGTGGATTCAAACTTCTAGAGAAAAGGAAGCACCGCTTTCTGGACCTCTGATGCTGGAGAAAGCGGCTCAGTTCACGGAAAAGTTCAACAACAAGAAGTTCAGTGCGACAAATGGCTGGATTGACCGGTTCAAGAAAAGACATGGAATCGTCCACAAGAAACTTCACGGAGAGGCAGCGGCGGCTGACGTCGGAGGGAAACAACAATGGCTGGACCACGTGTTTCCGGATCTCGTAGAAGGCTTCACGGCTGATGAGATCTGGAATGCTGACGAAACCGGGTTGTATTTTCGGGCCTTACCAGACGAAACGTTCCTCTTCAAGGGAGATCAGCACTGCGGTGTGAAAAAGCCAAAGGAAAGAATCACGGTGCTTTTTTGCTGCTCGATGACTGGTGCTAAGCGTCCTCCTTTCGGTATTGGTAAAAGCAAGAATCCACGGTGTTTCAAAGGCCTCAAAACAATTCCAGTTCGCTACAGAGCCAATTCCTCCGCATGGATGACATGTTTCCTCTTCACTGAATGGCTCGATGAGTGGAATCGCGAGCTTCGGCGTCATGACCAGAAAGCGTTGCTTCTCATCGACAACTGTCCGGCACATCCCCAATCACTTCAACTGTCGAACATTACTGTGGCATTTCTCCCGCCGAACACAACCTCTGTTCTTCAACCGTTAGATCAGGGAATTATCCGTTCATTCAAAGCTCATTACCGCCGTGCCATGCTACGAAAAGTGCTCACTGAGATTGACGAGGATGGAGCAATGACAGCGAGTGACTTGGCGAAAAAGATAACGATCCTCGACGCTATGCTGTTTACGGACGCAGCATAGAATGATGTGAAGACTACCGGCATAGTGAACTGCTGGCGCAAAGGAGGAATTTTCATCGGAGCGGCAAGCGAAGGCGAAAGGGTCGAGAGCAATGACGACGACGAGTTAGCCAACCCTCTTCAAATGGATCCCGACCAATGGAAGGACTTCGTCAACATGGACGCCACTCTCCAAACCACAGACGATGATGTCACAGACGAAGCCATCGTTTCGGCAGTCCAACGCGAAATGGGAATTGCTACTGACGCAGACTATGACGCCGACACTAAAGTGGAGGAAGAGGAGGAAGAGGAGATCTCTGTCCCGATCATCAAGGAAATGATGTCTGCAGCTAAGACGATCAGGCTTGGTTTGCTATCACATGGGTTCAGTGACATGGCCTTCCTGCGCAAACTTGACAAGGAGGTCACCGCCATTGCCACAGACTCGTTAAAGCAGGCAACAATCGACAATTTTTTCATTACAGAGTAGGCTCATCGACAAACCTATGTTGTTTTGCTTTGAAAAGTACATATGTACTGTACGTGTAATTGTTTTATTTTCAGTAGTAAGTTACATTGTTTTGAGCAAGTGTGTCATATAAATCAAACTAAATGCTGAGTATTTGTCTCCGTATGTGTACTCGACATTTGATCCGCTTGATACTCCACAACTCTGGTGAACTCGGATATTAGAATCACCCGCTTATTAGAATCAAATTTGTCCGGCCCAAAGTGATTCTATTAAGCAGGTCCCACTGTATATATATTTTTTCCTGACAGGTCCTTGGAAGAAGTGGAGTTCACATATCACGATGAGGTGCATCAAATGAATGCTCTTATTGAAGAGGTCAATGATTTTAGAAGAGAATTGAAAAACATTTATAATGACTGGTACGAAGTCTTATCACGGCCTCTGATCTCGAATGAATTAAACCAATGGTGAGACACGTGTGTGTGTGTGTGTGTGTGTGTGTGTGTGTGTGTGTGTGTGTGTGTGTGTGTGTGTGTGTGTGTGTGTGTGTGTGTGTGTGTGTGTGTGTGTGTGTGTGTGTGTGTGTGTGTGTGTGTGTGTGTGTGTGTGTGTGTGTGTGTGTGTCGCTTTCCCTGTCTGTTTGTATCTCTCTCTGTCTGTCTTTCTACCTACCTCTCTCTGCTCTTATTGAAGAGGTCAATGATTTATAATGACTGGTACGAAGTCTTATCACGGTCTCTGATCTCGTATGAATTAAACCAATGGTGAGACACGTGTGTGCGTGTATATATATATGTGTGTCTGTGTGTGTGTGTGTGTGTGTGTGTGTGTGTGTGTGTGTGTGTGTGTGTGTGTGTGTGTGTGTGTGTGTGTGTGTGTGTGTGTGTGTGTGTGTGTGTGTGTGTGTGTGTGTGTGTGGGCATATATATGTGTGTCTGTGTGTGTATATATATATGTGTGTGAGTGTGCGTGTGTGCGTGTGCGTGTGCGTGTGCGTGTGTGTGTGTGTGTGTGTGTGTGTCGCTTTCCCTGTCTGTTTGTATCTCTCTCTGTCTGTCTCTTCATCTATACCCTTGACTTATTATTTTTTTTTCAGCACTATCACACAACATCAGCTGTTGAAGCAATCTTGTACAACACATGATTTTCTGGAGGTAAATGTTTCTGAATTATTATTAATATCACTCTCTCTTTAGAATGTCGTCTTATGTTGGTTGCATCATTAGTTTGGACGCGGTTTTGCCAGTACACTGGAATTCATTTTATTGGCCTTGAAAGGATGACAGGCTGAGTCGGCCTCCTGGTGTGTTAATTCAGTGGTCAACGAGGCTGGTGTGTTAATTCAGTGGTCAACGAGGCTTGAACTTAGAACCAACACCAGGTTTACTCATATTACCATGTAATTATCTTGATAAAACCTAATTATTATCCACTTTTTGTTTCAAAACAGAATATGGTGTCTGAGTTTCGAAATCACAAGACATCTGAAGAAGATTGCTGGGAAAGATTATACATTCTCGCAAATGAATATTTAATATTTTCAATATTAATAAATTATATTTGTTTTGTTTACAATTACTTGATTTTGAATTTCAAGAAGAGGATCAAGACATGAAGGAGAGGGAGGGGTTGGGGGGGGGGGGTAGGTGCGCTCCCCCAATGACCCATCACCCCCTCATCCCATCCCTCCCCTCCCCATGTGTGTGTGTGGGGAAGGGTGGGGGTGGGATGAGGGAGGTGGTGGGTCAAAGGTGGGGGCGCACAGGGGGATGAGGGGGTGGGGCTTGTGTGGGCGGGGCTTCGGTGGGAGGGGTGTGGGTGGGTGGGGCTTGTGTGGGCGGGGCTTCGGTGGGAGGGGCGTGTGTGGGTGGGGCTTCGGTGGGAGGGGTGTGTGTGGGTGGGGCTTGTGTGGGTGGGGCTTGTGTGGGCGGGGCTTGTGTGGGAGGGGTTTATGTAGGCAGGGCTTATGTGGGCAGGGTTTATGTGGGCGGAGCTTCGGTGGAGCTTATGTGGGAGGGGTGAATGTGGATGAGGTTTGTGTGGATAAATGAATGGGTGGATGGGTGGATGAGTGGAGCATGTGTGGATTGGTGGATAATTTTTTAATTAAATAAACATGTTGTGTGTGGAGAACTAAATAACTAATCACTAATTATGTGAATATGATGAATTATGGGTGGAGCTTGTGTGAAGCTTGTGTGGAGCTTGTGTGGGGTTTGTGTGGAGCTTGTGTGGGGTGGGGTTTATGTGTGTGTGGGGTTTGTGTGTGTGTGGGGCTTGTGTGGGCGGGGCTTCGGTGGGAGGGGCGTGTGTGGGCGGAGTCAAAAAGGGGCGGAGTCAAAAAATTTCAATTTATTGGAGCTTGTGAGGGGTTTGTGTGTGGTGGGGTTTGTGTGGGGTTTGTGTGGGCGGGGTTTGTGTGGGCGGGGCTTGTGTGGGGTTTGTGTGGGTGGAGTCAAAAAGGGGCAGAGTCAAAAAATTTCAATTTATCTTTGTCTTTTGTAATTCCTGTGAATAAAATGAACCTAAAATCTCTTCCCCTTCCAAATCATATATCTTATAAGTCCAAGGAACCGTATCTATTACATAAACAATTTTAAAAAGCTCGTTGGTCCATCTTTTAATATAATCTTTTTCAAAATGAGATTTCCACCTATATATTCTTACGATATCACCAACTTTGAACTTAGGTTTTCTGACATTAATCTCTTTTTCATATTTTAATTTTGTAAATGTTTCTGATGGTTTCATATTTGTTGACGTGTGAATCGTGTCATTATACTTATCCACAATATCCTGAATAAAAGATGACCATTGTTGTGAACGAGTTGTGTGAATTTATATAGTCTCTCTTTTAAGGTACGATTAAAACGTTCAACAACAACTGCCTTCCCTTCATTAAAGGTACTGTATAATGTAATACTGTTATTTTTTAGAAAATTCATAAATGTCTTGTTATAAAACTCTCTACCCTCATCAGTCCACAATTTTTTAGGTTTTCTCTTACTTTTATTAAATATCTGTTGAAAGGCTAACATAAGAGTATTACCTGTTTTGTTTTTTAATGGGACAACCCATACGTATCTACTCCTCAAATCAATAACGGTTAAAGCATACTTGTACCCCTTATCATTATTGAGTTCAATCAAATCAGCAGACCAGATATAATCAACTTCCTTGGAATAAACTTTCCTTCTCTGAAACTTTGTGAATATTGGTTTATGTAATTCATCAGCTAATTGCTCTTCAGTCTTAATGACATCATTAGAGCCTATAAGTATACCCCGGTTAAAATAGATGTACCTTATCCCTGTGTCGTAAGAGGCGACCAGGGTTGCGTCAGGAAGGGCATCCGGCGTAAAACATGTGCCAAATCACGATGCGGATCATGCGGATGATCCGCTGTGGCGACCCCTAACGGGAGCAGCCGAAAGAAGAAGAAGAAGAAGACAGAACTTTATCATGATCACAAAATCCAAATATACCTTTAAGAGGAACTGCCACAGTAAAACTATTTTCTGCTTTTGCATCATCATTATACGCTCCTTTCCTTTGAGTATATCCAGGGTCTGTGTTTGTTCCCGTTGACATATCAGGAATAAAACCTTCGACAGACCCCTTTCCCATTCTATCACTGAATGTATAGAGTGTAAATTTCATCATTTCAGATACATCAGAGACATAATCAACCGCTTCAACTTCTTGTGTTCCAATATACAAACGCACACTATCATACATTTTCCAGAAGAAATCATTTACAAGTGTAGCGTTTGTGTTATTCCCAGCTTTATTGAATTTAAATTTACACAACAAGAAACTTTCGGAGAGATTCAAATAGGTTTGTTGATTATTTATTTCAAAACTTTTTGTACCATTCGTATTCCAGTCTGTTCCAGTTGTTGCATTTACCTTGAAGTAATCTTCTTTTTTAGTGGAGTTTGAGATAATAATAGTATCATCCAAATCATACATACTATAAATTGCTTCCATACTTGTATTTATTTAGGAAAAAAGATGTTAAAACTTTTGAAACCCTGATCCAAGTATTTGAATTATTTTCTGTCATTCTTGGGGGGACAACTGAGTTTTGCCTTTCTTAATTTCTTTTATTGCTTGTTATTTATGAGATTCCTTCTGGGCATCTTTTATGCTCTTTACAGCACCTGCTACATTTCCCACAGCAGAAACCAATTAGATCTTTATGTTTAAGAATAGTTGAACCAATACCCATGAGAGTATCAATTATACCATCTCCTGTAAATTGATGTCCAACACCCCTTTGTCTCTTAGGTTTATAGTATCCTCTACCAAGATACATACCTTCACCCTTGTAGTATGGGGAAAGGAACATCCCATCCCCTGTAATTATTTTATATTTTCCCAACTCGTGTTTCCTCACAATAACCATCGTATTTATTTATTGGAAAACTTCACATAGGTGAATTCTGATGGATATAACTTCTCCATTAAAAGAAATCACACGATTATCTTGGTCGGTTATCCAAAAATTTACTCTGTGTATGGTTTTTCCTGACACAGGGAGATAAACCAAATTTTTAGGTTCCATATTGAATTTATAACCAATTGGGGTTGAGTATGCGTGAATGAAAATATTGTATTTGTTTTTTTTTCCATCATTATAAGCACCATCAATCAAATCACAGTGAATTAACACCGAATTTATTCCTGAGGATATTTGAATGACATTATCACTGTAAAACGTCCCATTAGTTTCAATCTTTTTTGAGGAGAAACCCAATAACTCTCTAAATGAATTATCAATTGTGAAATCAACCTTGTAGTTGTTTTTAACTTTAATCGTTGATTTTGAAGTATGTTTTTGAATGTCTATTGCAATATTTTTTGGTTCATCACCCTGTTCTTTCATAAGACGAGCAATTTCGGAAGATATTTGAGAAATCTCATATGCTCCGGGTGAGACTGTTATCGTTTTGTATCCACTTCCCGGATTATAACTAAACTTGTCATTTTTCTCGCTTATATTAAATAAGGTATTATAAGTTTCCATGGACAATAAAGATGCCTCATATTCTTTTGTTGTGTCAAGTTGTAGTGGGTATGGGAATGAAGATGTGTGGTCGCTTGTTGTGAAATTGAAACTCAGGATTGTGCTTCTCATCTTATTTAATATGAGATAAAATGTCTTTATATTGATATTTATTTATTATTTTCATGTTCATCAACTGGTCTAAAATGGCTGATGCTTCATTAAAACAATTGTTATTTCCAGCATTCTTATTGCCTAACAACAATAACAGTCTATTAACGAATTGTGATGGGTCATTTGGAAGAAAACTAACACCTGAACCAAGGATACTTAAAGCCTGAATAATGTGTTTCTCCTTCTCATTCTTCCTACTTTTACCAGAAAGAATAACCTTATAATTTAGAGTGTTCAGCAGATCAATATATACTCTATCATCATTATTTTCCATATCCAATGGTTTATCAATATACTTTGATTCATCCATCACAGTTGAACCTTGTCTTCCATCTTTTGTGAGAAGAAACATTAATCTCGGAGTTAGTTTAACAGGGGGTTGAGCAGAACCCAAGAACCTTAATTCATCATGAAATATCAATACCTTTTCTTGAAGAAGATGAAATATTGCTGGTTGTTCTGTTGGAATGAGTCCTGCTTTGGTTTTTGAATCCGCTGAATATTCATTGTTTTGAACAGCATTCACAATATAATCAGGGGGTTGATTAATCTCTTCCAGTTGTTGAAATAAACCTTCATCATCATATACCTTTAATTCTCCTAAATGCTCCAATTCTTCCTCCGTCATTTGATCAAAATCTTTTAACATTTGAAGTTTTTTAGGAGTATATTCTACTGTGGGAACTGTGGAAACATCTTTATTTTTTCTTGGGAAGTTTTTAAAAGTGGTTTATAAAATTTCTCTTGTTTTCTTTCAAATGCTTCTTCGCCCGTTAGTTTCTGTCTGCGTTTCTTCTTTATGTCTTCCTGTTGTTTTACAACTTTTGAAACCAACTCTTGATGTTCCTTAAATCTTCTTGCTCTTTCTTTAGCATCCATTTATTTATTGTAAAATGTAATTTAATGAATTGTAAAGATCAACAGGGAAATTTTCCTTTTCTTCATCATTCAAGTAGATGTGTTCAAATAAATCCTTTTCTTTAAATATTTCATCAAATTCTTTATTAACATTAATGCGAGTTGTCAATTCTTCTTCACTAATACTTGCATCTCTGCTTTTCATACGTTTGCGTTGAGTTTCTTCATCAACATCAAAACCGAATGATAAAATCTTCACTCCACTCAGATGTTTAATAATTTGTCTCGTTCCTTCTGGATTAGTTTCTAATATCCCAACACCACCAGATTTTAGTTTCCTTAACTCACTCTTACAATGTGAATATTTTGTTGTCCCAAGAGAAACCTCCTCAAATATTTGACCTTCATTCCTCAATCGCATATGTTCCTCCACTGAAATATAGTGATAATCTTCACCTTTTACTTCTCCAGGTCTTATTGCTCTCGTTGTTGTTGATACAATGTGTATCACGGGGTGTTTTTTAAGTAAATTTACAATATTCTCATGTGTACTACACAAGAACCTTGATTTATGAAAGTTTTTTCCAGAAGCAGATTTACCTACAAGATTTACAATAATAGTTGTCATTTATATATATAATTGTTTATAAAACAAAAAATATATCCCTTAATATCTCATCTTGTTTCACAACAATATATTTATATTTTTCAGTCGTGTGCTTCATGTAATCCTCAAATTTCTTTTTACTACATAATGTAGAACAATTATCTCTCCAAAAATTATTGATATCTATTGAATTTAACTTGAATAAAATAAAAGTATTAGCATTGTTTCTGATGGAACGACGAGGAAGTTGAAAGTACGATTGACTAAGATAAATACAATTACAAGAAGAATGTCTCCCTCTTGTGTAGTAGCTGACCATTACCGTTTGGTTTCTCTCATTAACACAATCATCAAAGATAACGAGGTTCTTTTTTGATTTATCCAAATCTTGGGGAGACGGTATATCATCCATATTATCACTAAGAATACAAGTTATAGGATTTGATTTCTTTTTACATCTCTGTGTATCACAAAATAGTTGAATTATATCTTCAATGTTATAATCATTTAGGTTTTTTTGACGTTTAAATAAACCGATTATATCTTGTTTTTGAAGACCAGCATTAAAACCTTGTGAGAGTAGTTGATACTCTGGTTGAAAACTCGACTTTGTGAAAATTATTAAATTATCATGATCTAAAAAGTTGGGAGTGAGGAGCATTTTTAAAAGTAAGCAGGTTTTTCCACATCCACTTGAACCAACTATGAGACATCTTAATGAATTTGGGAGATTTTTATGGTTGTTAAATTTTATCTTATTTTCCCAAATGGGTAAAAAATCATTCATTTATATATTTGGAAAACAGGTTATTTAATTTATTATTGGCTTTTTTAGAAACTCTATATTTTATCCTAAGTTCAGGTTTAATTTCAAGATAATCCATTATTTTATTTATACAATATCTTGTGTTGATATTTCCCTGAAAATTACATCCATGAATAATATATAACAACAATCCTTTGAACATTTCTCTTATATGTTCAGTTTCTTCCCTTGTAAGGAAAGGTGTGTTATCACCCTCATACTTTACATTCATTTCTCTAATCAATCTTGTAAAGTAATTCATTTTTGGTGTAAATCTAAAAGAATTATTTTCCTTTTTATATTTTTTATTGTCATTAATTAGAAGATAATCACAGAATATACATTGTTTATAAGCTTTTGACTCTGTGTTTAATCCCTGTCTTTCACACGCAGGACAATTCTCAAATTTGTCATATGGAGAATCAGGAAAGTCTAGCATATTTATAAAGTAAAACTTTACTTAAACTGAAATTCATCTCTACTTTCAGTTGTATATTGGCTCATATTTAATAATATTACCATCGATATCGATATACTTTTTTTCATTATCAGATTCAACGACAAAATTTTTTATATTAAAGGTAATTTTAGAATGATCGTTAACTACTATTGAACGAAATGTCATTTCACCTGATATATTAACATCCTTTATTTCATCAGGATTTACATCTTTAGGATTGTTGAAATAAAATACAAATTTCTCCTTGCATATTACAGAAGGTCTTATCTTTTCTTTCTAAAGCTTCATCCATAAGGTTTTTGTTTTTTGATACTTTTTCTTGTTTCATTGCTTTTTCTAGTTTTGAATATATTTCCAGAAGGAGAGGAGAAACTTTTGTTAGAGATACTTTAATTGATGTTGTACCAGGTATACTAAAAGCCCTTCCGCTGAAGGAAATTAAAAAAAAATAAAATGACCGTTTTTACAGCCATTTTTCCCTGCTGTGCAGGGGTTAGGCTTTTTCTTGAGGCAATGTTTTATGGCCGGATGCCCTTCCTGACGCCAACCCTGGTCGCCTCTTACGACACACAGGGATATGCTACACCTATTCTAAACGGGGCATACACCGGGACCAGTACACTGGTACTCACTTCGCCGACCTCAGAAGGATGACAGGCTGAGTCAACCCCCTGGTGTTAATTCAGCAGCCAACGGGGCTTGAACTCAGGACCCTGGGATCCCAAGCCACCACCCTAACCACTAAGCCAACACCAGGCTTTGCTGAAGGAAATTGAAGAACAAATATTATTTACCATAATTGTTTTTATCCAATAGTTGTTATATTTATCTTTGTTCAATTTTACATCCTTGACATATTTCTCAGTATCTTTAACAAATGAAGAGATTGCTTGAAACTTGTCTTTTGTGTCTTGAAACATTGTATTTATTAAGTGAAAAAGTTGGAGGATAAAATGGTTTTAAGCACAGATTCACCTGTAAAATAAACAAAATTTTCATCAAGAAAATTTTAGTTTAAGCAAAGATTTATTATATAAATATGGTGAATACAACATACTGCGATGTTTGTAATCACAAGTATAAACATTACAGAAAACACCTCCGAACCAACAAACACACATTTAATCTGTTTCATAAAATATCTCCTCTTGAGTTGGAAAGAAAACATTGTGATATCTGTTCAAAGGATGTTTTGAAGAGTAGTTATAATAGACATCTTCAATCACAAAAACACAAGAAAAATGAGTTTAAAGTAAAGGGAGACTATTATATTGAAAACACTGATGGGGCATTTAAAGGGCATATAAAAATAAGGATTTTTCAATTTGGAGAACCCGGTCCATCATCAATTGCTGAATCAATTGAAATAGTGAAACTCGATGTTGAAAAATTTATTAAAAAGACATTAAAAGAAATGAAAACTTTAAAGTTTTATATGGGAGTGAAAATGAATATGAAAAGACAAGATGAAGAACATACACCTTATATGAGAACAGATCTTCATTTTATAACATCATTTCAAGATTTTTTGAATAGTGGGGTTTATGAAGAACTATCAAGACAAGAGGAGGATGTTGATAATACAGTGGTAGGAAGTGGATTCAATATTTTAAAAATCATCTTTTTAGATATACACATTCTAAAATCAAACCCTCTTAAAGCTTCTTCTTATATTGAATTACCAAAAGAAATAAAACTAAAGAAGGCAGTTGTTAATATTAAGAACAATGATAATAAATGTTTTCTCTGGTCTGTTCTTGCTCACTTTCATCCACCAAAATGTAATTCAGAAAGAGTAAAACAATATATGAAATATGAGAATACCTTGTACATTAAAGATTTTAAATTCCCAATGCCACTAACAGATATTCCTAAATTTGAGAAAAGAATAATCTTTCTATTAATGTATATGGATTAACAGATACAAACAAAGTTCAAATATTAAAAATTTCAAACAACGATAAAAATGAAGAAACACACATTGATCTTTTAGATTTTAGTGTTGGAAAGAATTCACATTACACATACATCAATAATTTATCAAGATTAATCTCTTCTCAGGTATTCAGAACAGCAAACAAAATATATCCTTGTAAGCGATGTCTTAATTCATTTCATACAAAAGAACGATTAGAACAACATTCAAAATATTGTAGTAATCATAAATCAGATGTAATTACAATGCCTAAACCTGGTGAAAAGATTTCTTTTGAAGATTATAATAAATCTATCATGCACCCATTTGTGATATACGCTGATTTTGAGTGTATCCTTAAAAAGATAAATACTGCTTCTCCTAATCCAAAAGAATCATATACAAATAAATATCAAAAACATATTCCTTGTGGTTTCTCTTATTATATCAAATCATCTGTTGGAGAAAAGTATAACAAACTTGAACATTATCGTGGAAAAAAAGCTTCACAAGAGTTTGTAAAACGATTAGAAAAGGATTGTATAAGACTCACTAAATTAATGAAAGAAACAAATGAACCGATGAAATTAACCAAAGAAGAAAAATTAGAATTTAGAAAGAACAATATCTGTCATATTTGTGAGGGGGAAATTAAGGAGTCTAAAGTTAGGGATCATTGTCATCTTACTGGTAAATATAGAGGTCCCGCTCATTCCTGTTGGAATCTTAATTATAAATTACCTTCTTTTATTCCAGTCTTTCTTCACAACAGCGCCAACTATGATACACATCTATTTATAAATGAACTTTCAAAAACACCAGGGAATATTTCTGCCATAACAAACACAAGTCAAAAGTATATTTCATTTACAAAAATGATATTCACAAAACCTTTAACTCGTATTAGGTATCTAGATTCTTACAAGTTTATGGGAACACCACTAGCCTACCTCGCATCAAATCTAAGCTCCACGGACTCTTTTCCAAATCTTAATTCATTCTTTCCAAAAGAGGAAATTCTCACTAAAGAGGAAATTCAGATTAAAGAGAGAATTCAAAGTAAAGAGGAAACTCTAATTAATGAGGAAATTAATGAAGAAATTCTAACTGAAGATGAAATTCTAATTATAAAGAAAATTCGAACAATGAATGAAATTCTAACTTAAGAGGAAATTCTGTTTAAAGATGAAATTCTGATTAAAGAAGGAATTCTCACAAGAGAGGAAATTCAAACAAGGAATGAAATTCAAAGTAAAGAGAAAATTCTTACAAGTAAGGGAATTTATACTTATGATTATATGGATTCATTTATGAGATTTAAAGAAACACAACTTCCTTCAAAATAAAGTTTCTATAATAACCTTTATGAAGAAGAGATAAGTGATAAGGAATATAAACACGCACAAGAAATATTGAAAATATTTAAGACAAAGAACCTTGGAGAATATCATGATTTATATCTAAAAACAGATGTTTTATTGTTAGCTGATGTGTTTGAAGCTTTTAGATCACTCTGTCATAATAAAAATTGTTATGGATTAGATCCTGCCCACTATTTCACAGCTCCTGGTTTAGCTTGGAGTGCAATGTTGAAAATGACAAAACAAGATATAGATTTAATCAGTGATGTTGATATGCTTTTGATGATTGAGAAGTCCAAGAGAGGTGGAATATCACAAGTATGTTCAAAAAGATATGCTAAAGCAAATAATAAATATCTTCCAAATTATGATAGTGAAAAAGATAGTAATTATTTGATGTATTTTGATGCTAATAATTTGTATGGATGGGCAATGTCTCAATCTCTGCCTTATGGTAAATTAGAGTGGGTGGAAGAAAAGGATTATGAAAAGGCTTTGATGAATATTGTTATTTCTTCTCAAGCGGAATTGAATGACGAAGAAGAAGGTTATTATTTTGAAGTTGATTTGAGGTACCCGAGTGATCTTCATAATAAGCATAAAGATCTTCCTTTTGCATGTGAGAAAGAAACCCCAAAGAAAGAATGGTTAAGTGATTATCATAAAAGTTTTAATATTAAAGGTAAATCAACAGAAAAGTTATTAACAACATTCTATGATAAAGAGGGATATGTTTTGCATCAGAGAAGCTTAAAACAGTTTTTGAGAGAAGGATTGAGAGTAGCTAAAATTCATAGAGTTTTAAAATTTAAACAAAGTCCTTGGGTGAAAAAGTATATTCAATTCAATACAGATATGAGAGCAAATACAAAAGTAAAATTTGAAGGGGACTTTTATAAATTAATGAATAATGCTGTATTTGGAAAGACTATGGAAAATGTTAGAAACAGGCAAAACATTAGATTCGCAACATCTTGGAAAGAAGCTTCGAGATTGATAAATAAACCAAGTTTTGAGAGAGAAGAGGTTTTTTCAGAGAACTTTTCTGCAATTCATATGAAAAAGGAAAGTATTGTAATGGATAAACCAATTTATATTGGAACAGCAGTTCTTGATTTATCAAAGATATTGATGTATGATTATTTGTATAATGACTTAAAGAAAGAGTATGGTGAAAATGTTTCATTGTTGTATATGGACACTGATAGTTTTATCCTAGATATCAAAACTGATGATGTTTGTGAAGATATGAAGAAAAATATTGGAGTATATGATACAAGTAATTTCAGCAAGAAGAGTGAGTTATTTTCCAAAAAGAATGAAAAGGTTATTGGTAAGTTTAAGGATGAGTTGGGTGGAAAAGTAATGAGTGAGTTTATTGGATTGAGAGCAAAGGCATATGCTTATAAGTATGGTGATCAGATTGATAAGAGGTTAAAGGGAATGAAGAAATATGTAATAAAGAAATCAATAACTTTTAGAAATTACTATAATTGTTTGATAAATAAGAAAGAAGAATATAGGAAAATGAATACAATAAGAAATTATAAACATAACATATATAGTGAAGAAGTAAATAAAAAGGCATTAGGAGCCTTTGATGATAAGAGATTTATTTTAGATAATGGAATAGATTGTGTTCCATATGGATATTGTATGATAGAGTGTATAAAATAGATTGTGTTTTAACGATGGGAAGATGGGTTAGGGTTTTTTTAAGGGCTACCACCGCGTTTTTTTGCAATATATAAATGGTCAAACCAAGTATTAATCAAACTAAAGAGTGGAGAAAATCTCAGTCTTGGTATATAAATGGAAAACATAATGAATGTGAAAAATATCAAATAAGTCTTATTGAAAAACAACAAAAACAAAGGTAAATAAAACAAATAAGCGAATCAATTTAAAAAGTAGTAAGTTAGAGGATGTAAAGAAAAAAAATGAATATCCTTGAATGGACTGAAAACTTTGATGGTTATCAATTGAACAATGAAAAAACAATTTACTATAATCTCAAAATGATATGTGGCTCAGGAGGTGGTCAAACAAGAGCATTAAGAGAAGTTTATCATTTCGTAATGGCACAAAAGGGGTATCTTAAAATATATAAAGATTCAAATGTTTTGTTTTTCAATATTTTAGATGGAGATTATTGTGCAAAGAAAATTAAACTATTGAAGGAATTTGAGAATGAACAAATCTTTATAGGTTCAATGAGTGAGCTGTTCAACCCCCAGGTGTTCAATTCAATGAGGTTCAACCTCCAGGTTAAATGGGGAGACAAATAAATATACCTTGGGATAGCCTGGTTATATATATATAATATAATAACTTGTAAATATATATATATAATATATATACCTACAAAGCCTGGTGTTGGCTAAGCCTGGTGTTGGCTTAGTGGTTAGGGTGGCGGCTTGGGATCCCAGTGTCCTGAGTTCAAGCCTCGTTGGTTGCTGAATTAACACCAGGGGGTTGACTCAGCCTGTCATCCTTCCGAGGTTGGCGAAATGAGTGCCAGTGTACTGGTCCTGGTGTATGCCCCGGTTAGAATAGGTGTACCATATCCCTGTGTGTCATAAGAGGCGACCAGGGTTGGCGTCAGGAAGGGCATCTGTTCATAAAACATTGCCTCACAAAAAGCCAAACCCCTGCACAGCAGGGAAAAATGGATAAAAAGGGGGTTTATTTTTAGGAAAAAAAAAGGGAATCGCTGAAAATCCCCCATTCATTTACATGGGGAAAAGTGAGCCAGAACCAGTATATCCACCCTACTCATCTGTAATATACAAGGAGAAATTTGTATTTTTTTCAACAACCCGAAAGACGTAAATCCTGATGAAATAAAGGATGTTAATATATCAGGTGAAATAACATTTCGTTCAATAGTAGTTAAGGATCATTTTAAAATTACCTTGAATATAAAAAATGTTGTAGTTGAATCTGGTAATGAAAAAAAGTATATAGATATCGATGGTAATATAATTAAATATGAGTCAATATGCAACTGAGAGTATAGATGAATTTCAGTTTAAGTAAAGTTTTACTTTATAAATATGCTAGACTTCCCTGATTCTCCATATGACAAATTTGAGAATTGTCCTGCATGTGAAAGACAGGGATTACACACAGAGTCAAAAGCCTATAAACAATGTATATTCTGTGATTATCTTCTAATTAATGATAATAAAAAATTTTAAAAGGAAAATAATTCTTTTAGATTTACACCAAAAATGAATTACTTAACAAGATTGATTCGAGAAATGAATGTAAATTATAAGGGTGATAACACACCTTTCCTTACAAGGGAAGAAACTGAACGTATTAGAGAAATGTTCAAAGGATTGTTGTTATATATAATTCATGGATGTGATTTTCAGGGAAATATCAACACAAGATATTGCATAAATAAAATAATGGATTATCTTGAAATTAAACCTGAACTGAGGATAAATATATAGAGTTTCTAAAAAAGCCAATAATACATTAAATAACCTGCTTTCCAAATATATAAATGAATGATTTTTTACCCATTTGGGGAAATAAGATAAAATTTAACAATCATAAAAATCTTCCAAATTCATTAAGATGTCTCATAGTTGGTTCAAGCGGATGTGGAAAAACCTGCTTACTTTTGAAGATGCTCCGGACTCCCAACTTTTTAGATTATGATAATTTTATAATTTTCACAAAGTCGAGTTTTCAACCAGAGTATTAACTACTCTCACAAGGTTTTAATGCTGGTCTTCAAAAACAAGATATAATCGGTTTATTTAAACTTCAAAAAACCTAAATGACTATATCATTGAAGATATAATTCAACTATTTTGTGATACACAGAGATGTAAAAAGAAATCAAAACCGATAACTTGTATTGTTAGTGATAATACAGATGATATACCGTCTCCCCAAGATTTGGATAAATCAAAAAAGAACCTCGTTATCTTTGATGATTGTGTTAATGAGAGAAACCAAACGGTAATGGACAGCTACTACACAAGAGGGAGACATTCTTCTTGTAATTGTATTTATCTTAGTCAATCGTACTTTCAACTTCCTCGTCGTTCCATCAGAAACAATGCTAATACTTTTATTTTATTCATGTTAAATTCAATAGATATAAATAACTTTTGGAGAGATAATTGTTCTACATTATGTCGTAAAAAGGAATTTGGGGATTACATAAAGTACACGACTGAAAAATATAAATATATTGTTGTGAAACAAGATGAGATATTAAGGGATATATTTTTTGTTTTATAAACACATATATATATATATATATATATATATATATATATATATATATATATATATATATATATATATATATATATATATGACAACACCCCGTGATACGCATTGTATCAACAACAACGAGAGCAATAAGACCTGGAGAAGTAAAAGGTGAAGATTATCACTATATTTCAGTGGAGGAACATATGGAATTGAGGAATGAAGGTCAAATATTTGAGGAGGTTTCTCTTGGTACAACAAAATATTCATATTGTAAGAGTGAGTTAAGGAAACTAAAATCTGGTGGTCTTGGGATATTAGAAACTAATCCAGAAGGAACGAGACAAATTATTAAACATCTAAGCGGAGTGAAGATTTTATCATTCGGTTTTGATGTTCATGAAGAAACTCAACGCAAACGTATGAAAAGCAGAGATGCATGCATTTGTGAAGAAGAAATTACAACTCGTATTAATGTTAATAAAGCATTTGATGAAATATTTAAAGAAATGGATTTATTTGAACACATCTACTTGGATGACGAAGAAAAGAAAAATTTCCCTGTTGATCTTTACAATTCATTAAATGATATTTTCCAATAAATAAATGGATGCAAAAGAAAGAGCAAGAAGATTTAAGGAACATCAAGAGTTGGTTTCAAAAGTTGTAAAACAACAGGAAGACGTAAAGAAGAAACGCAGACAGAAACCAATGGGCGAAGAAGCATTTGAAAGAAAACAAGAGAAAATTTTTAAACCCCTTTTAAAAACTTCCCAAGAAAAAATGAAAGATGTTTCCACAGTTCCCACAATAGAATATACTCCTGATATACTTCAAATGTTAAAAGATTTTAATCAAATGACGGAGGAAGAATTAAAGCATTTAGGAGAATTAGAATATGATGATGAAGGTTTATTTCAACAACTGGAAGAGATTAATCGACCCCCTGATTATATTGTGAATGCTCTTCAAAACAATGAATATTCAGTGGATTCTAAAACCAAAGCAGGACTCATTCCAACAGAACAATCAGCAATATTTCATCTTGTTCAAGAAAAGGTATTGATTTTTAATTATTAATTAAGGTTCTTGGGTGTTCTGCTCAACCCCCTGTTAAACTAACTCCGAGATTAATGTTTCTTCTCACAAAAGATGGAAGACAAGGTTCAACTGTGAAGGATGAATCAAAGTATATTGATAAACCATTGGATATGAAAAATAATGATGAAAGAGTATATATTGATCTGCTGAACACTCTTAATTATAGGGATAGTATTTCTGGTAAAAGAAGAAAAAATGAGAAGGAGAAACACATTATTCAGGCTTTAAGTATCCTTGGTTCACGTATTAGTTTTCTTCCAAATGACCCATCGCAATAAGTTAATAGACTGTTATTCTTGTTAGGTAATAAGAAGGCTGGAAATAACAATTGTTTTAATGAGGCATCAGCCATTTTAGACCAGTTGATGAACATGAAAATAATAAATAAATCTCAATATAAAGACATTTTATCTCATTAAATAAGATGAGAAGCACAATCCTGAGTTTTAATTTCACAACAAGCGACCACACATCTTCATTCCCATACCCACTACAACTTGACACAACAAAAGAATATGAGGCATCTTTATTGTCCATGGAAACTTATAATACCTCATTTAATATAACTGATAAAAATGACAAGTTTAGTTATAATCCCGGAAGTGGATACAAAACGATAACAGTCTCACCCGGAGCATATGAGATTTCTCAAATATCTTCCAAAATTGCTCGTCTTATGAAAGAACAGGGTGATGAACCAAAAAATATTGTTGTGGACATTCAAAAACATACTTCCGAATCAACGATTAAAGTTAAAATAACTACAAGGTTGATTTCACAATTGATAATTCATTTCGAGAGTTATTGGGTTTCTCCTCAAAAAGATTGAAACTAATGGGACGTTTTACAGTGATAATGTCATTCAAATATCCTCAAGAATAAATTCGGTATTAATTCACTGTGATTTGATTGATGGTGCTCATAATGATGGAATAAAAACAAATACAATATTTTCATTCAGTGCATACTCAACCCCAATTGGTTATAAATTCAATATGGAACCCAAAAATTTGGTTTATCTCCCTGTGTCAGGAAAAAAAACATACACAGAGTAAATTTTAGGATAACCGACCAAGATAATTGTATGATTTCTTTTAATGGGGAAGTTATATGCATCAGAATTCACCTACGTGAAGTTTTCCAATAAATAAATACGATGGTTATTGTGAGGAAACACGAGTTGGGAAAATTTAAAATAATTACAGGGGAAGGGATGTTCCTTTCCCCATACTACAAGGGTGAAGGTATGTATCTTGGTAAAGGATACTATAAACCTAAGAGACAAAGGGGTGTTGGACATCAATTTCGAAGAGATGGGATAATTGATACTCTAATGGGTATCGGTTCAACTATTCTTAAACATAAAGACCTAATTGGTTCAACTGCTTCTGCTGTGGGAAATGTAGCAGGTGCTGTGAAGAGCATAAAAGATGCCCAGAAGGAATCTCATAAATTACAAGCAATTAAAGAAATTAAGAAAGGCAAAACTCAGTTGTCCCCCCAAGAACGACAGAAAATAATTCGAAAACTTGGATCAGGTTTTCAAAAGTTTGAACATCTTTTTTTCCTAAATAAATACAAGTATGGAAGCAATTGATAGTATCTATGATTTGGATGATACTATTATTATCTCAAACTCCACTAAAAAAGAAGATGACTTCAAGGTAAATGCAACAACTGGAACAGACTGGAATGCAAATGGTACAAAAAGTTTTTAAATAAATAATCAACAAACCTATTTGAATCTATCCGAAAGTTTCTTTTTGTGTAAATTTAAATTCACTAAGGCTGGGAATAACACAAATGCTACACTCGTAAATGATTTCTTCTGGAAAATGATAGTGTGCGTTTGTACATTGGAACACAAGAAGTTGAAGCAGTTGATTATGTCTCTGCTGTATCTGAAATGATGAAATTTACATTCTATACATTCAGTGATAGAATGGGAAAGGGGTCTCTCGAAGGTTTTATTCCTGATATGTCAATGGGAACAACCACAGACCCTGGATATACTCAACGGAAAGGAGCGTATAATGATGATGCAAAAGCAGTTAATAGTTTTACTGTGGCAGTTCCTCTTAAAGGTATATTTGGATTTTGTGATCATGATAAAGTTCTGTATGGTCTTAAAATTAGATTTCAACTCCAAAGGAATGATAATGAAAATAGATTGCTTTTTGGTGTTGGTAGTGCTTTTGGTGAGCAGAATAAATTTGTAATTGATGAAATGAGTTGGTATATCAGTGAATATACTCCGAATCTTAAAACAGAAGAGATGTTGAATAGAAGACTTAACTCAAAGAAACCACTCAGTGTATCATACCTCAAAAGAAGATGTCAACACGTTAAACTCAACCAAACCACTTACACATAGAATTTGGGTGTTTTGGAAGGAAAGCCACGATATCTGTGGATTATTTTTAAAAAGCCAGATGGTGATACTGTGACTGATAAGAATAATGCATTGAGTGATAATGCTAAGGTGAAACAACTTCACGTTTCTCGAGATGGAACATTTTATCCACGAGATAGATTGGAAATTAATTGGGAAAAAAATGATTTTGCTGAAGCATACAAGTCTCACCAAAAGGTATGTGAAAGTAATGGAAATAAAGAACCTATTTTGGATATGACAGCATTTATAAGTTTGTATACAATCTATGCGTTTGACCTGAGCGCTCAAAAGGAAACTATAAAGTCTAATCGAGTGGATACTTCCTTATACATTGAAAGAGGAGAGAGTGAAGAAGTTGATACATATTGTTTGCTTTTGGAAGAAACAGAATTGCAGATTAATACAGATAATGGTGTGATGATTAGTCTCACATAATTTTTTGTGAAATAAATGAGTGGCAAAGTACCAACTGGGGTATATGTTAATCAAATCAATCTTCATAAACTATCATCTTGTGTTCAAAATCAAAAGCCTTGTACGATTAACGTTAATACAATTCAGAGAAAAGGAGCAGTAAGAATTGTTGTTTTGCTCACAAGAGAACAGGTTAAAATCTTGAATGATACTGGCTCACTTAAAATTAAAATGACAAAACCAATGTTGAAAAAATATTCAATAAGAGAGACAAGTGGGGGATTTCTCCCATTTCTAATTCCTTTATTTGCTGGTTTAAGTGCGGTTGGAGCATTGATGGGTGGTATTTCAACAGCGGTGAAAACTACCAACGAGAAGAAGGCTCAACTCCAGTCTCAAAAAGAATTGGAAGGACATAACAAAGAGTTGGAGAAACAAATTAGTGGAAGTAGTGTAATTGTAGATTTTGCTGAAAAACTTGAAGGTCTGCCTGATAAAGCGAGATTGTTAGTTGGAGATATGCTTTCTTCTATCGCACAAGCAGGTGTAAAATTAACTAAAAGAGGTAATGGATTACATCTTTCTAATAAATAAATGAGCATTGATGAGTGGTTTAAAGAATTTGGAAAGAATACAACATCAAATTTACAACTTGTCAAATATTGTAAGAAATTAAAAATTCATAATGTGGTTATTTGTATGAGAGATGAATTAACAAATGTGCCTAAACATACAAAGAATATTATTATGAACTTCGAAGATAATAATGGGAACGTTTCTCATTGGGTTTGTCTTATTAATAGTCAAGACAAATATTATTTTGATAGTTTTGGTCTTCCACCACCTGTTGAAGTCATAAAATTCTTACAGAATGGTGTTTATCAAACATTTCAAGTCCAACAATTAAATTCCAAGTGTTGTGGTCAATTATGTCTGTATGTGTTATATCAACTCAACAAAAATAAAAAAATTTTATGACATTATTTTTAATCTAATATAAATGACTTATGTTGGTAAAGATGGTTCTTTCTTTGGTGTATCCCAAGAACTGGATATTGATTTATCAAATTATTACACAAAGGCACAGGCTGAACGACATAAATATAATAAAACCAAAAATATTAACATGAAAAATGCTTATAAATTAAAAAATTCTCCAAGCTCGACTGACGCGAATGACTTGGTGAGATTAAGCGATTTATCACAATATATATCCTTAAATAAAACGGCCGTGTATTCCAAAGATACAGAAGTGTTGATTTTATCTCCAGGTCATACAGAATTCACAGTTCGAATTAAAATAAATTTTTATAAAGAAGGGCATATCGTTTGTATGAGAATAGAACAATGGGGGTATGATATGAATGATTTAGGGTATAATTGGTCGTTTAAAATTGACATAGAAGACCTGGAACAATTTAATCAGTCTCGTTAGGAAGAATATTATCCACTTGGTATCGAGAATGAGTTTTGTGGGGCCACGATTAGTAAACAACAAATAAAAGAATTTAATAAGGATAAATATACAGTAATAATGGTTTTGCCCTCATTTATATCATGAAAACAGAAAAAAAACACGATTACATATATTAAGTAAGGAAATACAAAATGACTTAACTATGGGAAGATGGGGAGGTGTTTCGTGCCATAATATTATTCTAACATATATTTCTAATACATAAATGACAGCAAGAAGGCTTCAAGTAAATGATCATTTCTGTGTCCAAGCATACCTTCAAGAAAAGGGTATTCGGTATTTTAATAAAAATATTCTACAACATAAGAATGAGGTATTTTCAATAAAAGATTGGCATTATGCTGATGTTGACAAACCGACAACTTTAGATTTAATTAGAATGTTAAATAATGAAAAAAATTATAAAGTTAAGAAAAGGTAAGGCTCTTTTAGAAATCCAAAAGAAATTTTATTGGTTTCCTGTTGTAAAAAAAATTATTTTGGATACAGGAATAACAAGAAATCCTGATGAATATATGTATGATATTCTATGGGGTGTAAGTGATTCAAGGATAGCAAGGGATGAGGAAGGAGTTGAAGAAGAGAGGGAAGAGGAGGAAAAGGAGAAGAGAGAGAAGAGAGAGAAGGAGGAAAGAGAGAAGAGAGAAGGAGGAGAGGGAGAATAGAGAGAAGGAGAGGGAGGAGAGGGAGGAGAGGGAGGAGAGGGAGGAGAGGGAGGAGAGGGAGGAGAGGGAGGAGAGGGAGGAGAGGGAGGAGAGGGAGGAAAGAGCGAGACTAAATAAATCTCAAAATATGGAAAGCGGTGAGATTAAAAAAAGATTGGTTGTATTACAGAAAATAACTCAACCCACCAAGGAGGAAAACAAAGAATTGACAAGTCTATTTGCAATACTTTCGACAAGACTATTGACATCGACAAGATATTCATTTTAATTCAAGTTTTTCATTTTTTTTTTCTTGAATAAATGGAGGAGAGAGTGAAGGCATTTCGAAGGATTTTTTATGTTTTAAAAATTAAGATTCAAATGTGCATGTTGGAAACTAAAAAGGTTTTTGCACTCTGCAGGAATTTTTCTCATAAATAAATGAGTTATTGTCTCAAATGTAAAAAGAAAACTAATACTAAAAATATTCCATATATTAAATAAAAATAACAGGGTTATACAAAAACGTATATGTTCGGTGTGTGCTTCAAAAAAAATCAATTTATCTCCAAACACAAACTCGGAGGAGATGTACAAAAGTGTTTATCAGGAAGTAAATTTACAACTTCTGGAATACCAGGGGAATTACATCTACCAGTGTATTTTTTCTGCGGTCCAGGCACAAACTTGGATAAAAGATTAGATGAGGCAGACAATCCTAAATCATGGAGTGAACCCATCAATAGAGTTGATGAAGTGTGCATGAGACACGATATTGATTATGGGAATACCACAACGTTGGAAGAAAAGCATGAAGCCGATAGAGAAATGTTGTATAATTTGTCTCTGTTACAAAATCCAACCTTGAGAGAAAAAGTTGATCGGTTCATTGTGAAGAAGATGATCAGTGCTAAATTGAAACTTGGACTTGGAAATTCAAAAAACTTATAGGCTCTAATGATGTCATTAAGACTGAAGAGCAATTAGCTGATGAATTACATAAACCAATATTCACAAAGTTTCAGTAGAAGGAAGGTTTATTCCAAGGAAGTTGATTATATCTGGTCCGTTGATTTGATTGAACTCAATAATGATAAGGGGTACAGGTATGCTTTAACCGTTATTGATTTGAGGAGTAGATACGCATGGGTTGTCCATTAAAAAAACAAAACAGGTAATACTCTTATGTTAGCCTTTCAACAGATATTTAATAAAAGTAAGAGAAAACCTAAAAAATTGTGGACTGATGAGGGTCGAGAGTTTTATAACAAGACATTTATGAATTTTCAAAAAAATAACAGTATTACATTATACAGTACCGTTAATGAAGGGAAGGCCGTTGTTGTTGAACATTTTAATCGTACCTTAAAAGAGAGACTATATAAAAAATTCACAGACCTCGGTTCACAACAATGGTCATCTTTTATTCAGGATATTGTGGATAAGTATAATGACACGATTCACACGTCAACGAATATGAAACCATCACAAATATTTACAAAATTAAAATATGAAAAAGAGATTAATATCAGAAAACCTAAGTTCAAAGTTGGTGATATCGTAATAATATATCGGTGGAAATCTCATTTTGAAAAAGGTTAAGTTAAACGATGGACGAACGAACTTTTTAAAATTGTTTATGTAATATATACGGTTCCTTGGACTTATTAGATACAGTGGGGAGAACAAGTATTTGATACACTGCCGATTTTGCAGGTTTTCCCACTTACAAAGCACGTAGAGGTCTGTAATTTTTATCAGAGGTACACTTCAACTGTGAAAGACGGAATCTAAAACAAAAATTCTGAAAATCACATTGTATGATTTTTAAATAATTAATTTTCATTTTATTGCATGAAATAAGTATTTGATCACCTACCAACCAGTAAGAATTCCAGCTCTCACAGACTTGTTAGTTTTGTCTTTAAGAAGCGCTCCCATTCTCCACTCATTACCTGCATTAACTGCACCAGTTTGAACTCGTTATCTGCATAAAAGACAGCTGTCCGCACTCAATCAATCAGACTCCAACTTAACCAAAATGGGCAAGACCAGAGAGCTGTCTAAGGACATCAGGGACAAACTTGTAGACTTGCACAATGCTGGGATGGGCTACAGGACAATAGGCAAGCAGCTTCGTGAGAAGGCAACAACTGTTGGCGCAATTATTAGAAAATGGAAGTTCAAGATAACAGTCAATCTCCCTCGGTCTGGGGCTCCATGCAAGATCTCACCTCGTGGAGCCTCAATGATCATGAGGGGTGAGGGATCAGCCCAGAACTACATGGCAGGACCTGGTCAATGACCTGAAGAGAGCTGGGACCACAGTATCAATGAAAACCATAATTAACGCACTACGCCGTCATGGATTAAAATCCTGCAGCGCACGCAAGGTCCCTATGCTCAAGCCAGCGCATGTCCAGGCCCGTCTGAAGTTTGCCAATGACCATCTGGATGATCCAGAGGAGGAATGGGAGAAGGTCATGTGGTCTGATGAGACCAAAATAGAGCTTTTTGGTTTAAACTCCACTCGCCGTGTTTGGAGGAAGAAGAAGGATGAGAACAACCCCAAGAACACCATCCCAACCATGAAGCATGGTGGTGGAAACATCATTCTTTGGGGATGCTTTTCTGCAAAGGGGACAGGACGACTGCACCGTATTGAGGGAAGGATGGATGGGGCCATGTATCGCGAGATCTTGGCCAACAACCTCCTTCCCTCAACAACAGCATTGAAGATGGGGCGTGGCTGGGTCTTCCAGCATGACAACGACCCGAAACACACAGCCAGGGCAACTAAGGAGTGGCTCCGTAAGAAGCATCTCAAGGTCCTGGAGTGGCCGAGCCAGTCTCCAGACCTGAACCCAATGGAAAATCTTTGGAGGGAGCTGAAAGTCTGTGTTGCCCATCGACAGCCCCGAAACCTGAAGGATCTGGAGAAGATCTGTATGGAAGAGTGGGCCAAAATCCCTGCTGCAGTCTGTGCAAACCTGGTTAAGAACTACAGGAAACGTCTGATCTCTATAATTGCAAACAAAGGTTTCTGTACCAAATATTAAGTTCTGTTTTTCTGATGTATCAAATACTTATTTCATGCAATAAAATGCAAATTAATTATTTAAAAATCATACAATGTGATTTTCAGGATTTTTGTTTAAGATTCCGTCTTTCACAGTTGAAGTGTACCTATGATGAAAACTACAGACCTCTATGAGCTTTGTAAGTGGGAAAACCTGCAAAATCGGCAGTGTATCAAATACTTGTTCTCCCCACATATGATTTAAAAGGGGAAGGGATTTTTGGTTCATTTTATTCACATGAATTACAAAAGACAAAACTAAGCAGATAATACCCATGGGAGCAATGAGTTGGTCCTTTTCTCCCTCCCACTATACACCGTTACTCGAGGGCCAAGTCCGAGGTGTATAACAGTATATAATGTGTGTGAAGGGGGACGTTCTTAGATCTGTGAACCCCAAACACAGAATCCTCAACTGAATAGTCAAGGCTTAACTTTTGTTTGTTGGTGTGTGTGTGTGTGTGTGTGTGTGTGTGTGTGTGTGTGTGTGTGTGTGTGTGTGTGTGTGTGTGTGTGTGTGTGTGTGTGTGTGTGTGTGTGTGTGTGTGTGTGTCCCAACCCTCACATTCAAAATCTCAACTCCAACCCCCCAACACAATGTCTTTTTCAAAATGAGATTTCCACCGATATCTATTTTTTCGGTTTTTTTTCTCTTCTTCCAATTCTGTCTTTTAAGGCTTTCAGGTTTGATGATGTCGAAAGGGGGAGTAAGCCTGCACTTTCTTCCCAGAACTAACAATATATATTTTTTATGTTTTTTTTCTCTTCTTCCAATTCTGTCTTTTAAGGCTTTCAGGTTTGATGACGTAGAAAGGGGGAGTAAGAACTTTCTTGATAGGTTTCGATCCCAAAGAGTGGTGGCATTTCAAGTCTCCAAAATAAACCCAACTTTCCAAGTCTCCAAGGTATAACCACATTCCTGTTGAGTTTTCAAGATAAATATCACATTGTGAGTTATAAAGCCAGAACCCACATTTCAAGTCTCCAAAAATATAACCATCTATCCAAGACTCCAAGGTAGAATCAAAATTTCCAGAAATATAGTGGGTTTCAGTGATAGATCTCACATAGTATAACTGTGGATCATCAAGGAAATCTCCATTTTTCCAATTTTTATGGGTTTCAGTGATAGATCTCACATAGTATAACTGTGGATCATCAAGGAAATCTCCATTTTTCCAATTTTTATGGGTTTCAGTGATAGATCTCACATAGTATAACTGTGGATCATCAAGGAAAACTCCATTTTTCAAAATGTCTGAAAATTGTGAGTCTCCAAGGTAAAACTTGTATTCTGGCTCATCAAGGTATAACTTGTTCAGGGGGTATTGTCTTGATAACTCACAATGAGTACTATTGTTGCAAAACTCTTTTTCAGGACTTTGCTGGTCTCCAAGGTATAACTCTTTGGTTGGATCATCAAGGACGAACTCGTCCTTGACTCGTGGGTCTTGGTCGCTCATAAGTTCTTCAACCAAGCCAACAATTTCGCCCCAAGTTGTAGCAAAAGCAGTATTTTCATTTCGTATTTCAGATACAATTTCCTGTGAGAGAAAATAGTAATGTATTCATCAAGTGATTTAATTATTAAATGAGTATGCTTCAATCAAAGTTTGAAAATAGGAAAATAAAATCTTACCTCAAGAGATAAGAGGTTTGAATCCAGTTCATCAACTTGAAGGTTTAGTTCCATACAAGTCGTCAATCTCCAAGGAATCCCAAAGTCATCCCACTCAAGGTCTCACTCGTTCTGTGGGTCTTGGTCGCTCACAAGGTCTTCAACCAAGCCAACAATTTCGCCCAAAGTTGTGGCAAAATCGGTATTTTCAGATACAATTACCTGTGAGAGAAAATAATAATGTATTAATGAAGTTATTTAATTATTAAATGATTCGATGCTGAAATCAAACTGAAAATAGGGAAATAAAATCTTACCTCAATGGATAAGAGGTTTGAATCCAGTTCATCAACTTGAAGGTTTAGTTCCATACAAGTCAGAGAGTTCCAGGCAAGCACACATCACACCATTGCCAGCAAAAAAAAAATGTTTAAAATGGAGCCTGGGCTTGAGGCTTTTATAGGGAAAGACTGGTGTGTGTGGTTTCCTTTGGAAATTCTCTGGGCAAGCCCAGGCAAGCCTTCATTGGGAAATTTTTCAAAACCATAATATAACATTCCAGAATTTTCTAGTAATTTCTTTGTGAGTCAGAGATGAACTGGAAATGATGTAAGAGTAGGCGGGGCTTAGCAAAAGTGGGCGGGGCTTATGGAAAGTTAGTGGGCGTGGCTTACGAAAATACCTCATAAGTGGGTGGGGCTTAGAGAAAGTGGTTGGGGCTTAGGAAAAGTGGGCGTGGCTTATGGGAATACCTCATGAAAGTGGGCGTGGCTTGTGAAAACACCTC
This sequence comes from Eptatretus burgeri, assembly GCF_056783735.1. Taxonomy (NCBI): domain Eukaryota; kingdom Metazoa; phylum Chordata; class Myxini; order Myxiniformes; family Myxinidae; genus Eptatretus; species Eptatretus burgeri. Next base: position 101,965,185 of record NC_140964.1, on the reverse strand, counting down.
ATGAAAAGTGGGCGGGGCTTATGGTAAATGGGCGGGGCTTTAATAAAAGTGGGCGGGGCTTATAAATTTTCATTATAAAGTGGGCGGGCCTTATGAAAAGTGGGCGTGGATTAACAAAAATTAACCTGTGGCTCAGGAGGTGGTCAAACAAGAGCATTTAGAGAAGTTTATCATTTCGTTATGGTACAAAAGGGCTATCTTAAAAAAATATAAAGTTTCAAATGTTTTATTTTTAAATATTTTAGATGGGGATTATTGTGCAAAGACAATTAAACTATTGAAGGAATTTGAGAATGAACAAATCTTTGTAGGTTCAATGAGTGAGCTTAACAATATGCATTGGTTATTTGAAAAAGAGTGTCCCGAGGCTTAGATGTTTCAGATATTTCTTTAGAATCACCTTTAACAAATCACATTACTACTTTACGACTTGAACAAATCTTTATCTTATTGCATTGGTTGTTTGAAAAAAAAATGTCCCGAGGTTAAAAGGGGAGACAAATAAATATACCTTGGGATAAAAAGGGGGTTTACTTTTTAGGGAAAAAAAATATGAATCGCTGAAAATCCCCCATTCATTAACATGAGGAAAAGTGAGCCAGAATCAGTGTATTCACCCGACTGCCATTGTATTAACGGAGCACTGGACCAAACAGACAGACAGACAAACATATCGACGGAAAAACTGATAAGGGTAGAACAAATTTCAAAAGAACATTAAAAAAAAATAATTCGACTGGATCGACTACCCAACAAAAAATTTTTGAATTTTTTTTTTTTTTCGACTGGATCGACTACCCAAAATATCGATGGAAAAACTGACAAATAGGGAAGAACAAATTAAAAAAAAATTCTGAAAAAAAATTCTTTTTTTCGACTGGATCGACTACTCAACATATGGACGGAAAAACTGACAAGGGGAGAACAAATTTGAAAAAAAACATTTAAAATAATTTTTTTTTCGACTGGATCGCCAACCCAATAATGGTAGAACAAATTTCATTAATATTTAAAAAAAAAAAAAACATTTTTTTTTCGACTGGATCGACTACTCAACAGACAAACATCGACGGAAAAACTGATAATAAGGGTAGAACAAATTTCAAAAAAAATTTTTCGGCTGAATCGACCACCCAACAAACAAGCCGGTAGGCGGACATAGGTAGTCGACTACCCAATAGAACCTGACGCGATGGGCTCGTTCGATGGGGAAGGACCTGAGGATTGAGCACAAGAAAATTCATGATTCCAGCTTCAAGAGTTAATGCTGCAGATTGTTTTTTCGTTAAAATACCCCCACATTTAGAGGTTTTTCGGCCGTTGCTAGTCAATGGAGTGGTCCATAGCAACGGTTCTTTCTCACACATAACTAGGACATACCATGAACCTACCATACCAGTTTCATGTATATCTGACTCATCTTCTCTGAGATATAACGAACTTCGTTTTTTTATTGTTTTCGACCAGGGTTCATTAAAAGTCTATCTTCTCCGACAGTTTTCATAGGATCCGGCTGGAAATTGTTGACAATATGGCTGAATGTACTGCCCACAGTCCGTCATGGCCCGATTTTTGATTTTCTAAAAAATAATTTTTTTATGTATTTTCAAATATTTCAAAGTCCCGTTGCTAGGCAACGGTGGTCTCCACAGCAACGGTTCTCATTTGCACACAACTGGGTCATGGTATGAACCTACCAACCAAGTTTCATCGAAATCGCCATTGTATTTACAGAAATCGCCATTTTTAATACTGATAATAAGGGGAGAACAAATCTAAAAAAAAACATTTTTGGAATTTTTTTTTTCGACTGGATCGACGACCCAACAGACAAACATATCGACAGAAAAACTGATAATAAGGGTAGAAAAAAAATCTCAAATTTTTTTTTTTCGACGAGATCGACTACCCAATAAACAAGCCGGTAGGCGGACATGGGTAGTCGATCAAGTCGAATTTAGTCTTTTTTCAGCCGTTATTAGCCAACCAATGTGACCATAGCAACGGTTCTTTCTCACACATAACTAGGACAAACCATGAACCTACCATACCAGTTTTATGTATATCTGACTCATAATCTCTGAGATATAACGAACTTCGTTTTTTTATTGTTTTCGACCAGGGTTCATTCAAAGTCCATCTTCTCCGACAGTTTTCATAGGATCCGGCTGGAAATTTTTTACAACATGGCTGAATGTACTGCCCACAGTCGCACGTGGCCTGATTTTTTATTTTGGAAAAAATTAATTTTTGAGATTTTTTTGCAAATTTCAAAGGTCCGTTGCTCGGCAATGGATGGGTCCATAGCAAGGGTACTCATTTGCACACAACTCGGTCATGGTGTGAACCTACGAACCAAGTTTCATCGAAATCGCCATTGTATTAACGGAGCACTGGACCGAACAGACAGACAGACAAACATATCGACGGTAAAACTGACAAGGGTAGAACAATTTTCAAAAAAAAAAGTTTTTTTTTTTTTTTTTCGAATGCATTGACTCCCCAACAAAAAAATTAAAAAAAAAAATTTCGACTGGATCGACGACCCAACAGACAATCATCGACGGAAAAACTGATAATAAGGGTAGAACAAATTGCAAAAAAAAATTTTGGTTAGATCGACTACCCAACAAACAAGCTGGTAGGCGGACATGGGCAGTCGACTACCCAATATAACCTGATGTGATGATGGGGAAGGACCTGAGGATGAAGCAAAAGAAAATTCATGATTCTCGCTTCAAGGGTTAAGGCTGCAGATTGTTTTTCGTTAAAATACCCCCACATTTAGAGGTTTTTCGGCCGTTGCTGGTCAACGGAGTGGTCCATAGAAATGGTTCTTTCTCACACATAACTCGGCCATACCATGAACCTACCTTACCAGTTTCATGTATATCTGACTCATCGTCTCTGAGATATAACGAATTTCGTTTTTTAATTGTTTTCGACTAGGCTTCATTAAAAGTCTATTTTCTCCGTCAGTTTTCATAGGATCCGGCTGGAAATATTTGACAATATGGCTGAATGTACTGCCCACAGTTTCTCGTGGCCCGATTTTTGATTTTCGAAAAAATAAATTTTTTATGATTTCTCAAAAATTTCAAAGCCCCGTTGCGAGGCAACGGTGGTGTCCATAGCAACCGTTCTCATTTGCACACAACTTGGTCATGGTATGAACCTACCAACCAAGTTTCATTGAAATCGCCATTGTATTAACGGAGCACTGGACCGAACAGATATACATACAGACATACAGCAAGCCGGTAGGCAGACATGTGTAGTCGACTACCCAATAGAACCTGACGCGATGGGCCCGTTCGATGGGGAATGACGTGAGAATTAAGCACAAAAAATTCATGATTTTACCTTCAAGGGTTAATGCTGCAGATTGTTTTTTTGTTAAAATACCCCCACATTTAAAAGTTTTTCGGCCGTTGCTTGGCAACGGAGTGGTCCATAGCGACGGTTCTTTCTCACACATAACTTGGACATACCATGAACCTACCATACCAGTTGCATGTATGTCTAACTCATAGTCTCTGAGATATAATGAACTTCGTCTTTTTTATTGTTTTCGACCAGGGTTCATTCAAAGTCTATCTTCTCCGACAGTTTTCATAGGATCCGGCTGGAAATTTTTGACAATATGGCTGAATGTACTGCCCACAGATGCTCGTGGCCCGATTTTTGATTTTCGAAAAATATTTTTTTTTATGATTTTTCAAATATTTCAAAGTCCCGTTGCTTGGCAACGGTGGTGTCCATAGCAAAGGTTCTCATTTCCACACAACTAGGTCATGGTATGAACCCACCGACCAAGTTTCATCGAAATCGCCATTGCATTAACGGAGCACTGGACCGAACACAGGGACAGACAGACAGAGTGACAGACAGACAGACAAACATATCGACGGAAATACTGATAAATAAGGGTAGAAAAAAAGTCAAAAAAAAAAATTTTTGAGATTTTTTTTTTTCGACTAGATCGACTACCCAACATATTGACAGAAATAGTGATAATAAGGGTCGAAAAAAAATCTCAAAAAAATTTTCTTCGACTAGATCGACTACCCAACAGACAAGCACAGACAGACAAACATATCGACGGAAATACTGATAATAAGGGTAGAACAAAAAATCTCAATTTTTTTTTTCGTCTTGATAGACTACCCAACAAACAGACAGAGAGGTGTGAAAACATAACATCCTTCACCTTCGGTGGCAAAGGTAAAAAAAAAATGTAATAAATGTTAAATAAAAAAATTAATTTTTGCAGAGCTGGGCTTGGTCGTTGGAATGCCAACTTCCAACAACAAGTTTTTAAGGACAAAGAGAAATACGGTATTTCAAAGAGGCATGCATTGAGATCGAAAGTGACAACAGAGAAGGAAAAACAAGCTATCATTTTTAAAAGGTCAGGGTTATCACAGGAAAGTTTCAGTCTAGGATTGGGGTCCTTAAGAGTAAAACAGGAAAATAACAGAAGAAACACAGGTGCAAGAAAGATGGAAGGACTGTACCGAAACTTTATACAAACAAACGAGATAGAAATATGATAGCAACCTTTGTAGAAAGAGAATATCAGCAAGAACTGATGGTGCAAGAAAACGCATCTTGAGCCTTTCATTCACTGGGACTCTCCAGATGGATGACAAAAGGGCCAGATTAGACTGGGCTAATGTGGCACATTACCATACTTCTGGCATCTGGTCTCCAGATGAGGTCACTCTCGATCCAAGATCATGGAATTCCATCACTATAGAAACTTAGTGGTCGTCATTCACTGAGATTGAAGGGTGCAGGATGTGGTGCCGTAATGACTGCATTTTTCTCTTTGGCCAGTTCACTTGTCATTCTGTTGATGATTGCATGCTTTGGAAAATCTTGCAAAGCTAAAATGATGGTTTCTACTGTTTTCTGCCAGAAGCACTACTTCATCAGCATAGTCAAAATTTGTGAAAATTTGGTCATTTTCCAGACTCACACTACATCGGCTGCACTGTTTTGAATGGTCTGCTGCATTATGTAGTCAACTGCAGAGAGGAAGCAAGTCGGGGCCAGTAAGTCTCCCTGATATACTGCACACCACCATAAATCTTTAGGAGTCTCGTATTTCCCCTACAATGTGGGCACAGCTCTTGCTGCCAGAGTTGAGAACTTCAATGAGCCTTATGATATTTGATGGTCTTCCAGATGCCTCCAAAAGTAACCACAGACAGTCACAATTCAGTCAAAACGTCTTCTTTATGTCAATGTATGCTTTGGAATGTCTCTCTCGTGTTCCCAGCTGATGCTGCCTTTTCAGTATAAAGCACCTGTTTTTGGAGAAAGGCTATCCTGTCCCAGAATGTCCCTGCACCTTTCTCTTTGTATACTTCTCTAGTTCACGCTTCCACGGTCCAACTTTTCTACACTGGTCCAACAAAGGCAAGATTTGAATTTGAGATCCCTTTGGTATGTTTGTGTTCCTTCACTCATATGGCAGCTTCAGCTGAGTAGGTAATTGTCGTTGGAAGGAGATTCCAGTCTGTCTGGACAGCAGCATTAGGGACAGGTTGATGGACTAGACGACTGGTCAAATCATTGTAATAAACTGTGGGTGTCTGTTTCAAGTACAGCTTATCAACAGCATTTTGTTTCATACATCGTGTGTTGGCATGAATATATTTCTTGCAAGGCAAAGGGTAATTGTTGTGACTCCCATTCAGTCATCAGTGCTGCCAAACTACACTTTGTTTACTCGATTGTTGGAGAGGGAAGCCCATTTAATGTTAACAAGAATATGATATAATCTTCTTGGTCCTCCCATCATTGTTGTACCAGATGGTGTGGTGAATGTCTTTCCTCTGGAAATATGATGTGCACTCTCATAGTCTAAGGATAGACAGAAATTGACCAATCTTTTGCTATTTTCATTTATTTCACCCTTGACAGCTGGTCCTATCACTGATGCACATCCCTTCTGTCAGTTCCAACTTCTGCATTGAAATCCCCAAGAACAAATATCACTTATCCTTGTGGCGTATCAGTCACAACACAGTGGAACTCATTTTTCCCCTCAGATTGGACAACATTAGAAGATGCATACCTGTAATGACTGGAAGACATCACAGAGTATGCACTGTGGAAAAAATAAAAGTAATTACATTCATGTATTCTCAATTTTGCTACGACTTTTTAACAGTATGAATAAGGAGTTACTTTAGTACTGGAGTAAAATTGACTGTCAGTAAAATCTCTTTTTACAGTCTTTTGATCTCCATAGTGATGTAGATGATGTACAAGTAAGATAAAATGGTATCTTATTAAATCTTATTTGCTTTATCTCATTGAAATATATACATATATATATATATATATACATATATATGTATATATATATATATACATATATATATATATATACATACATATATATATATATATATATACATATATATATATATACATATATACATACATATATATATACATACATATATATATATATATATATATACATATATATATATATATATATATATATATATATATACATATATATATATATATATATATATATACATATATACATACATATATATATATATATATATATATATATATATATATATATATATATATATCAAATGAGTATTTCCAATGTTTAAATGAAACTGTTCTGCTGCTCAGGAGAAGGACGCTTTTCTGCTGGCGCCTATTGCCTGGTGGTAATTAAATAAGTGCTAGGAGACGATTGCAACAGACGCCTTGTTGTCCAAGGACGATTATATGACAGCATAAAACAGAATGTCGTATTTTGAGAATCTGGTTACTCAATGCTGAACGGAACCTATGATCAAAGTAATTGGCTTGTGTCTCCATTCACTCGGCCTCTTCATATTTTGTCTTAACTTTGGTGTCACCCTCCCCTTCTCACAGCCCGCCTCGTATTCCCAAACTGCAATAATGACCTGAGCGTGTCTAGCCCCCTTCCCTCCCAAAGTGGCCATGTCTGCAGTTCTCTTTCTCATGCTTGCCGCCCCCCCCCCCAATTCACCCTTGCCAGATGTTTTGCTCTTCCATGTCTTTTGCAGTCCAGAAGAGGATAAAGGCAATTACTCTGTGCATTTTGAGGGGAAAGAGGATCATGTTTGTTATTGCTTGTCTTGTTATCCTTTTTCCCAAGCACATGTTGGTTGTTATTTCTATTTGATGTGTGCTGTTAATAAATGGTTTCAGACCCAGAAAGAGAAGAACTGAATTTCTTCCACAGCATCTTACACCACAACCAGAGACCACCGAGGCACACATCACCACCAGAATCTCAATCAATATATATATTTTTTTATATTGGTGTCAAGGAAAAATGAAACATGTTCTATTTCACCTCAACATATCTGTGCTTTTGGATAATGGGTAAATATCATAAATGCCAGTTACCATTCGATAAAGGTACAAGTGGTGGAGCTTATCTGCATTTGAGTTCACAGGTGGAGGAGTCTTCACAAAATTTGCAAATGTGTGCAGCCTGTCTTATAAGAACCAATGTTGTCCATAACATGAAGAGAAGATCTACACACCATGATAGGCAGTATATTACCATCATATTTGGGAATTGAGTCACAGATCATGACGCAGTGCAAAAACTTGACATCCTCTTCCAATGCAAGCTTGTGTAAAAGTCACAAGTCCATGAGATTCCACAGCAACGGTTCCACAGATTTTCACTTGCTTGAGTTTTGAACCTCCCATCTTGGTGTTGCTTTTCCTGATCTTGTTTCAGGTTCTTCAGTGGACCATTGTCCATTTTGTGAGATGGGGTACTATAGTTCCATTTCAATTTATCCAGGGATTGGACTTTGTAGACCAGCCCAGTCAGGGTGAGAATTTGAAATTTGGAATTCGTTCAAGTTACCTCCATTGTTATGGAGAGGTGTCCCAAACCTCTAGCAGAGGAGTCCCCAACTTAACTGAACCTCCTTCAGAGGGACAACACACTCATGAATGCAACACCTAGCCTGGAAAGCACCAATCTGGCAGTTGATAGTCACGTCAACAATCGAACCCAGGTGAGTCGAGAAGAGACAAGTGTGTTATCTCTGAGCTGTCCTATTGAACAGCAATTTTATCCTTATTATTAAAGTTACATACACTACATTTTGTTGACATCACAATCAACCTGACTGATCGGTGGAATTGACAGTTTATCTTGCAGGATGAATTTGGTCACTGCTTGGAAGTGAAATATTTATCGAGGTTTGTATACCATTAGCCAAGCCAAACTAGTTGTAAAAAATATATCTTAGAAAAATGTCATTCACATTTTTCAAAGAAAGCTCAAAGTATGAAGATCGTTTTAAATTATGGAGCTTTTAACACTGTTGGCTATTGCAGAGTTTTCGGAGGTTGTGACCAGTAAACTGTTGGGCCTGTTCTGATGAGACTGCTGTGTTGCTTGTGATCTATTCATGACCCTACCTGTGTGACTATTGAGCTGCTTCAGTGTTGTGCTGCTGTTTTCAATCACTCATCCATCAAATAATTAAGTTCTTTGTGAGAAGATTGTGCACAGGTTATTTTTCTGTATTTCAATACTCACCATTGTCTGGACCGTTTCTAACTTTTACTCAGGTCAATCATGTGTTAAACCTTGTTGTCATAACTGAGTTTTAATATCATCATGGAAAGAGCAATGGCAATGAGCACGAGGAACAAGAGGACTGACGTGGCATATCTTTGAGAGGGATCACACCAAACAGAACTGCTGACGGCCGCAGACAGCCCTCCAAGTGAGGAGCTTCCAACACTCAGCTGTGAGTGGAGCTCTGCTCCAGGTACTCGCACCGCCACCATGGACCACCGAGGCACGCTCATCTTGTTCTCCATCTCCACCATCATCTCCATTACCTGCGTGTATACCATTTGGTCATTTCGATTAAATCATAGTTGTAACGTTTTGTGATAGGTAGCATTGGCAATAAATGCTATTGATCAAGAGTTTGTAGTTTATCAATCAAAAGTTCAAATTAGAACTATTTCCAAAAATCATAAACTTTACTTCATTTTTAGTGGCCATTTTTAGGACTTACACGCAATGCAAATTTTGATTCCGGCTCGCCCTTTACCTCCCAGGCTCTTTATGCTTCTATTTCCTCTTTATTCTTCACCTTTCAAACTACTTTGACCTCATTATATGATCCCCCCCCCCTTTCTTCCTTTCCTTCCTTTTTCACTGAATATATTTTTCATTTATTTGACTCTCAACACCTTTTGCAAAAGGAATATGTATATGGCCCTTGATTAGTTTCAACAGTAAGCCTTGTGTTGGCTTACCGGTAAAGGTGGCTGCCTTAAGATCTTAGGGTCTTGAGTTTGAGCCCCTGTCTTGCTGTTACATAACACCAGGTGGATTAACTCATCTTGTCATCCTTCCAAGGTGGGCAGAATGATTACCAGCTTATTGGAAACAGGGGGCACTGCATCAGCAGCACAGCTGCACTCCTAGCAGTGATGCAACCAGCAGCCACAGGCTGCCTATGAAATAATAAGTATAAATAGTCACTAAAATAAATTGTCTTTAAAAATACCAGTGACTGTCCTTTGAAGGGAACATTTTTCCAGTTAAGTGATCAGCATGACCTCCGGAATTTAACATCCCTACCCTGGCCGAATGTTGAAACCCAAATTTGGAGGCATTCTGACTAGTGGGTCTGGAGAAGAAGATTTTTGAAGGAATTTCATAAGTCCACCATTTTGGTATACTTAAAGTCATGTGACCGGAACGAGCTTTGCAACCCCAGTTACAAGTCAAGAGCAGATGTTGCTGCCAAATCACAGTCAGATAGGCCCAGCAATTTGGCCAAATAGGAGACCGATGGACGGTGCTCGATGTTGCCTCCAGATAAGATTTTTTTTTAAAGCTCAGCAATACCTTATGTGGAATCCAAATTAGCTAAAAAAGAAAATGAAGTGGGAGTTTCGTTTTCATTTTTTAATTTGTGTTCTTTTGAAGATACAGTGGTGAGAAAAAGTTTGTGAACCCTTTCGAATTTTCTGTATTTCTGCATAAATTTGAACTAAAATATGATCAGATCTACATGTAAGTCCTAATCTATACTAATAAATGTCAGTGTGTGTGTGTGTGTGTGTGTGTGTGTGTGTGTGTCACTGTGTGAGTCAATGTGTGTGTGTGTGTGTGTGTGTGTGTGTGTGTGTGTGTCACTGTGTGAGTCTGTGAGTCAGTGTGTGTGAGTGTCTCTGAGTGAGTGTGTGAGTCTGTGAGTGTGTGTGAGTGTGTGTGAGTGAGTGAGTCTGTGTGTGGGTGTGTGTCACTGTGTGAGTCTGTGTGTCACTGTGTGTGTCTCTGTGTGTGTCACTGTGTGAGTCAATGTGTGTGTGTGTGTGTCACTGTGTGAGTCAATGTGTGTGTGTGTGTCACTGTGTGAGTCAATGTGTGTGTGTGTGTCACTGTGTGAGTCAATGTGTGTGTGTGTGTGTGTGTGTGTGTGTGTGTGTGTGTGTGTGTGTGTGACTATGTGTGTGTGTGACTATGTGAGTCAATGTGTGTGTGTGTGTGTGTGTGTGTGTGTGTGTGTGTGTGTGTGTGTGTGTGTGTGTGTGTGTGTGTGTGTGATTGTGTGTGTGTCTCCTCCATAACTCCAAAACCATAAAACCTAGCAGCCTGCAACTTTGCATACATACTGAGGGCACTCCAAAGGAAGTGCATGAGTGAAAATTGGGTGTTTGGGTTCATTAAAACACCTCTTTTGAAGATAATTAACGACCTTATTTAATTATATCCTTTATCAGGAAATCCTCAGCCACCTCCTTTCTGGGGTCTTCAGGCATTTCCTGGGTTACCTCGCTGGGGTCTGAAGCCACCATGTTTTTTGGCCTGCTCAACCATGCCTTGACTTGGAACAGGCTGCAACCATTTCTTCATGATAGTTATATTTTTTCACTTTCCTCACTCATATTATTGAATGCCTGCTTATCAAATGTACGAATCACTGGGTGCATTGAAATGCTTATAAACGCCCGGGGACGCCAGCATTCGTGGCTTTATTTCATTTCCGCACATGCGATAACCTCGATAATCTCTTAAACCAGGACGAATTACAAAATTTAAACTCCACAATTGAACTTAGCAGCAGTTACTACTACGAAAAACAAAATAGGGCATACTTGTCCAATTGAGAAATATTTGATATTTTGGGTGTCTCTGGAAGGTGTGTGTTTAATGTGATGGTTCGGTGATTGCTAATCGCCTGCCAAGTGAGTCGTTCCTTATCAACCATTTCAATGGAATGCTTAAGTCACTTGGTGAGCGCTCTACCCTCTCTCTCCTCCCCCTCTCCTCCCATCCTCTCTCACCCCTTCCCATCTCTCTCCCCTCTCCCTCTGTCTCCCCCCCACCTTCTCTCTCTCTCTCTCTCTCTCTCTCTCTCTCTCTCTCTCTCTCTCTCTCTCTCTCTCTCTCTCTCTCTCTCTCTCTCTCTCTCTCTCTCTCTCTCTCTCTCTCTCTCTCTCTCTCTCTCTCTCTCTCTCTCTCTCTCTCTCTCTCTCTCTCTCTCTCTCTCTCTCTCTCTCTCTCTCTCTCTCTCTATCTCTCTCTATCTCTCTCTCTCTCTCTCTCTGTCTGTCTCCGAACGTATCTGGACAGTGGTTATGCCCGGATGGTGGTTATCTCCGCAAACATTTGGATAGTGGTTATCCAAGCACGTGTCCGAATGGTGGCTATCTCCAAATGTATCCGGACAGTGGTTTTGTCCAGAGGGTGGTTATTTCTGGATGGACCCTCCCCTCACACTGCCTTCCCTTCCTCCACCCCTCCACTCTCCCACCCCTCCTCACTTCACCACCCCTCCTCAGTCTTCCTCCCTCCTCTCACCCTCCTCTCCCTCCCCACCTCTCTCCCCTCTTCCTCCTCTCCTTCTTACTCCCCCTCCTCACCCACTCAATATTCCCGTCAGCGAAGCGACAGGTTGTATTTGCTAGTAATAGATAAAGAGAACCTAATTAAACATACAGCACACACAAAAATCTACTTTTCATTTATTTATTGAGGAAAATGATCTGATATTCAATTTCTTTGTCGGAAAAAGTATGTGAACCTCTCAGTTAATCAGCTCAATTCAGGAGGAAATTACAGTCGGGTATTTCAATCACTGGAATGACAGTCAGGAGTGAGTTTGGATGGCCGGGCTGTCCAATATGAAAAACATAAACTTTGTTCATCACCATCAGAGTCTGGTCTTCACCACATTGGTTTGTGAAAGCGTGTCATGCCCGAATCAAAAGAGATTTCTGAGGACCTCAGAAAAAGAGTTGTTGATGCTCATCGATCTGGAAAGGGTTACAAAACCATTTCTAAAGATGTTGGGCACCACCATTCTACTACCCAACAGGTAGTGTAGACATGGAGAAAAAATTCAACACCATTGTTACTCTTGCCAGGTGCAGACGTCCAACAAAAATCACTCCAAGAGCAAGGCATACAAACAATAATCCAAGAGGTCACAAAGAACCCCAGGGTAATGTCTAAGGATCTGCAGTCCTCTCTTGCATTAGCTAATGTCAGTGTTCATGAGTCCACCATGAGGAAAACACTAAACAAGAATGGTGTGCATGAGAGGATAGCAAAGAGGAAACAACTGCTCTTCAAGAAGAACATTGCTACCCATCTCAAGTTTCCCATAGACCACCTTAGGCACACAAAAAAGATCCAGAAGGCTATTGGAAGAAAGTTCTGTGGACAGAGGAGTCAAAATTGGAAGTTTTGGCTTAAATGAGAAAAGTTATTTTTGGTGAAAACCAAGCACTGCATTCTAACATAAGAACCTCATCCCAAACATGAAGCACGGTGGTGGGAATATCATGATTTGGGGCTGCCTTGCTGCCACAGCACCCGGATGGCTGGCATCATTGACGGAACCATGAATTCTGGATTGTACCAGCAAATTCTACACGAGAATGTCAGGGCATCTGTCTGTGAACTGAAACTTAACAGAAAGTTGTTCATGCAGCAAGACAACGATCCAAAACACACAAGTAAATCTACAACAGAATGGCTGAAGCAGAAGAGATTTTGCATTTTGGAATGGCCAAGTCAAAATGCAGACCTTAACCCAATTGAAATGTTGTGGCAGAACCTGAAGTGAGCAGTTCATGTTAGAAAGCCCACAAATATCTGAGTTGAAACAGTTCTGTAAGGGTGAATGGGCCAAAATTCCTCCAAGCCAATGTGCAGGACTGATCAAGAGTTACAGGAAACGTTTGTTTGAAGTTATTGCTGCTCAAGGGGGTTCCACCAGCGACTGAATGAAAAGGTTCACATATTGTTTTTCCAACAAAGAAATTGAATGTTGGATCATTTTGCTCAATAAATAAAAAATAAAAAAATATATTTTTGTGTGTGTTAGATTTGTTTAATTAGGTTCTCTTTATTATTACTACTTAGATGAAGATCTGATCACATTTTAAGTCAAATTTATGCAAAAATAAAGATAATTCTAAAAGGTTCACCAACTTTTTCTCACCACTGCACAGTATATACATCATATATATATATATCTATATATATATATATATATATATATATATATATATATATATATATATATATATATATATATATATATATATATATATATTGTTGCGGATTCGCGCCCGCCGGCGTGCGAACGGCCACGTAACTCGAATCGCGGCACGTCGCCCACCGGATGGACAATCCCGTCGTGACCCTCTCGGACTAACGCCGGGAACGAGTCACGGGTGGACCTTTCGGCCTCACCACGATCGTGCCAATCGGCCCCCCGCGTGGGATAGGGTTGCTCGCCAAATTCGACCTACCTTGGTACCCACACGGAGGATAGACCGGGCGATCGCACCTCGCCGCAGGTCGACTTCGGACACGGGCCACTTTAAGCGACCCGTTCCGTACTATCGGGATAACCGAGCGGTGTTATCGTCGGCCTCGACGGTTCGATTAATTATCGGGCGTTTTAGCCCACGACCAACCCTTTACGTGAAGTAAGATGGAGATTCAATAAAGGAAAAGACGAAGCGAAACGGGAAAACAGTTCAACATAAAGCACATTTATTTCGCGATGAACGGAAAGCACACATATACAATTACACCAAAAGCAAATGTAAAAGAAGAAGAAACACACAATAATGCACAAAAAGCAAATGTAAAAGCAAAAGACAATGCAGAGCTAACCGACTACCGAGCACACGGCAACACTTACACAGTTTTACTTCACAGACGGCGCCGACAACACATATACTCAAAGCAAAAGAAAAAGGGACCACCCTCCACGATGAGGGGTCAGACGGCCTGGGGCCGAGACCACGTCGAGCCTACCCGTCTGGTGATGAGCCGCAAAATGGCGCTGGCGCCCCGACTCCGCGGGCCTCGCTGGGACTGCCTGGTATGGGGTGGGAACGGGGCCCCCTTCTCGCACTATCTCAGCGCGGGGGGGAAACAGGAGGGGGTTGTTGATGCTCGGGGGAAGGAGGATATCTCCCTGTCTCGGGTCCCGCGACGAGCGTCTCCACCATGACCTCGGTCGTGTTGCCGGCCTCTCCCCTCCGCAGCTCCCCGACTCTGACACGAGCACCCCCTCGACCGCCTTCGCCGCCGCCACCTCTCCAACTCTCCACAGCTCCGTCCAACTGCCTTCTCCGACTCCTCTCTTGACTGGCTCTTCCCAACTCCACCGACTGCGAACTGCACTTGACTGACTACTACTGCTTCTTCTTCCCAACTCCACCGACTCCGAACTGCTCTTTCGGCGAGCGAACGGGGCCCTTTTATAGCCCCCGGGGCCTCGCTCCTTCGCCTTCGACCCTTTACCTTCGACCCTTCACCTCTGGCTGGCTCCCCATTGGACCGAGGAAAAGTGGGCGTGAATGCTTTTTGATCCATGAATTTGCATATAGCGATATTACTCCAACGCACCTGGGGGCGGGGCCAAATCGCCCCACGCTCGCCGATAGGACGGAGCAGAAGTGGGCGTGAGTCGTCTTGGATCCGTTTTCTTTGGAAAGGCTGTGATGTTTCTGCACACGCTGCTCGGTGCGCCCTGCACGAGTCCAGTATCGGTGCCCACAAGCGGCGCGGAAATGGCGGTGATGCGATGGTTGCGAGAGCGAGATGTGACGGTAAAGGTCGTGGCTGTTGGCGTTGTTGTTGTTGTGTGATGCGGCGTTGCGGCTGGTGGTTGTTGTGTGATGGCTGTTGAGACGTGGTTGGTGGTGGTAGTAATGGCGGCTGGTCCAAAATAAAGATAGTAAAAGAAAAACGGCTATCTAGAGGGGTCGCAGCCCGAATGAATGACATTTATTCCCTCGAAACAACCGGTTTGGGCCTAACTACACATATACTTACCGAGATATCTCACCTAAGGGACCTGAATGGTGGTTTGCGAATTTCGTCAACCACAACAATATATATATATATATATATATATATATATATATATATATATATATATATATATATATATATATATATGTATATATATATAGAAAGACATATATAGATATACAGATATATATATATATATATATATATATATATATATATATATATATATATATATATATATATATATATATAGAAAGACATATATAGATATACAGATATATATATATATATATATATATATATATATATATATATATATATATATATATATATATATATATATATATATATATATATATATATATATATATAGATATACAGATATATATATATAGATATACAGATATATATATATATATATATATATATATATATATATATATATATATATATATATATATATATATATATATATATTGTTGTGGTTGACGAAATTCACAAACCACCATTCAGGTCCCTTAGGTGAGATATCTCGGTAAGTATATGTGTAGTTAGGCCCAAACCCGTTGTCTAGAGGGAATAAATGTCATTCATGCGGGCTGCGACTCTTCAGGATAGCCGTTTTTCTTTTACTATCTTTATTTTGGACCAGCCGCCATTACTACCACCACCAACCACGTCTCAACAGCCATCACAACAACAACCACCAACCACAACGCCGCTTCACAACAACAACCACCAACCACAACACCACCTCACAACAACAACCACCAACCACAACTCCGCTTCACCACAACCGCCACGACCTTTACCGTCACAACTCGCCACTGTCGCATCGCCATCATTCTCGCGCCACTTGTGGGCGCCGATACTGGACTCGTGTAGGGCGCGCACCGAGCAGCGTGTTCAAAAACATCACGGACTTTCCACAGAAAACGGATCAAAAACGACTCACGCCCACTTTTGTTCCGTCCAATCGGTGAGCGAGGGGCGATTTGGCCCCGCCTCCAGGGTGTTGGAGGGCGGTCGCTATATGCAAATACATGGATCAAAAAGCATTCACGCCCACTTTTCCTCGGGCCAATGGGGAGCCAGTTAGAGAGGTGAAGGGTCGGAGGCAGAGGGTCAAGGGTGAAAGAGCGAAGCCACGGGGCTTATAAAAACGGCTGCGTTCGTCAGTCAAGGCAGTTCAGTTGGAAGTTGAGAGTTGAGTGTGCGGAGTTCAAGAGAGTCGTCGGTGGAGCTGGAAAGAAGTGGTACTAGTCAGAGTGAAGAGGACGGAACTGTGGAGAGGTGACGGCGGTGAAGGCGGACGAGGGGGTGCTCGCGTCGGTACCGGGAGATGCACACCAGAGAGGCCAGCAACGCGACCGAGGTGGAGGAGGAGACGCTCGCCGCGGGACCCGAGACAGGTTAATATCCTCCTTCCCCCGAGCATCAGCAACCCCCTCCTGTTTCCCCCCGCGCTGAGATAGTGCGACAAAGGGGGCCCCCTTCCCACCCCCTACCAGACACTGTCCGCGAGGCCCGCGGAGTTGAGGCACCACCGCCGCTCCGCGTCTCATCATCAGACGGGTAGGCCCGACA
>NC_140964.1:101878249-101945749 GCF_056783735.1 Eptatretus burgeri | reverse complement strand
TACAATTTTACTTCACAGACGGCGCCGACAACACATATACCCAAAGCAAAAGAAAAGGACCACCCTCAAGGATGAGGCGGGCCTGGGGCCGAGACCGCGTCGGGCCTACCCGTCTGATGATGAGACGCAAAGTGGCGGTGGCGCCCCAACTCCGCGGGCCTCGCGGACAGTGTCTGGAAGGGGGTGGGAAAGGGGCCCCCTTGTCGCACTATCTCAGCGCGGGGGGAAACAGGAGGGGGTTGTTGATGCTCGGGGGATGGAGGATATCTCCCTGTCTCGGGTCCCGCGACGAGCGTCTCCACCACGACCTCGGTCGCGCCGCCGACCTCTCCCTTCGCAGCTCCCCGACTCCGACGCGAGCACCCCCTCAACCGCCTTCGCCGCCGCCACCTCTCCACAGCTTCGTCCGATCGCCCTCTCCGTCTCCTCTCTTGACTCGTCCCAACTCTTCACTGGCTCCGCGAACTCCCAACTGCGAACTGCCCACTCGACTGACGAACGCGGCCCCCTTATATCCCCCGTGGCCTCGCTCCTTCACCTTTGACCCTTTACCTCCGACCCTTCACCTCTAACTGGCTCCCCATTGGACCGAGGAAAAGTGGGCGTGAATGCTTTTTGATCCATGAATTTGCATATAGCGACTGCACTCCAACGCCCTGGAGGCGGGGCCAAATCGCCCCACGCTCACCGATAGGACGGAACAGAAGTGGGCGTGAGTCGTTTTTGAACCGTTTTCCTCGGAAAGTCTGTGATGTTTCTGAACACGCTGCTCGGTGCGCGCCCTGCACGAGTCCAGTATCGGTGCCCACAAGTGGCGCAAGAATGGTGGTGATGCGATGGTGGCGAGTTGTGACGGTAAAGGTCGTGGCTGTTGTTGTGAAGCGGCGTTGTGGTTGGTGGTTGTTGTTGTGAAGCGGCGTTGTGGTTGGTGGTTGTTGTGTGATGGCTGTTGAGACGTGGTTGGTGGTGGTAGTAATGGCGGCTGGTCCAAAATAAAGATAGTAAAAGAAAAACGGCTATCTAAAAGGGTCGCAGCCCGCATAAATGACATTTATTCCCTCTAAACAACGGGTTTGGGCCTAACTACACATATACTTACAGAGATATCTCACCTAAGGGAACTGAATGGTGGTTTGCGAATTTCATCAACCACAACACTACCCCCTCCCCTTTTTACAGACTCCTCCCGAGTTGTCAAATTTTCGTGTGCCATCATGTGTAGTTTTCCCCTTGGCACGATCGTGGTGAGACCGAAAGGTCCACCCGTGACTGGTTCCCGGCGTTAGTCCGAGAGGGTCACGACTGGATTGTCCGTCCGGTGGGATCCCTGAGTACATTTTACCTACGGATCCCTGAGTGCGACATTCATGGTATTCGTGTCCCCAAAATAAATAACCTGAGGGCTGAGTAACTACCTAAACAAACTCACTCACACGGACGACTTAAATAAAATTGCCGGCACTAAGACAAACATGCCGGGGGCGCACTCATATTTACAGTACATCTTAACCTTAACTTACAAATTTTACACTAAACCATGGCCCAGGATCACTGAACTCTGCAAAAGAAAGCAGTCAGCAGGGAGCCAGGCTGCTCGCATGCAGTCTCTGACTCAAACAATGCAGGTGACAGGGAACGTGGCCGGCTGCTCACACGCAGTCCAAGGCCTTCCCTTTTGAACTGAACGCAGTGAACCACAACGGTGCATGGGCTGCACAACACAGTCTCCGTGCCAGCTCAAGTGGCACACGCAATGAGCACAACGAATGGATGGATGAATGGATGCACGCAAGCACGATGCACGGGCCGCCACTGCAGGCCCGTGTTGTAGCTGCCAACAGGGCAGTTCTTGCAGCTTGCAAACTGTTGCTTTCTGATCCTGGCGCACATGGCAATGAACAGGGGGGGGCAAAGCAAAAATTGAACGGGGCTGGTGAACAGGGGCAGTGGGCATGGCATGGAAAAGGCGAGCAGGCAACACAGCCTGCAGAATAAGGCCGCTGCAGGCAAACACAGCCGGCAGATGAACTGGCTGGCACAGGCCTTGAAGCACAGCAGCTGCAGATGATCCGGCCGGCACAGGCCTTGCAGCAACACAACAGCTGCCGATGAAGTGGGCCGGCACAGGCCTTGAAGAAAAACAGCCAGCCGGCAGATGGAGTGGGCCGGCACAGGCCTTACAGCAACACAGCCAGCAGATGAAGCTGGCCAGCCTTCGCCGTTCAGTGGAGGTTGGTGGAGGGAGTGCGGTGGTGCTGTCCACTCGGAAGGCGGGCTCGGACCTACCCTACGGTCTCCCTCCCAACCTATCGCCTTTGCCTGTCACTGTCCATACCCACTCCCTTAATTTGTCCAAACCCCAATATAGCCCCAACTTATTTTTTTTTATTTTTTTTTTACTTCCCCACTATATATCGTCCCCAAACCCCCTTTATCGTCCTTGTTCGGCTAACCTATCCTGTCACCTAGCCTACTCCCAACCCCTACGTTCCCTTCCCGGAGGGGAACAAGGGAGAGCTAGCGTCCGTGCCGAGGCCCAACGAAGCCTCAGAATGGCCTCCCCAGAGTTCAGCGATCTATAACACAAAGTGGGTCCAGCGGCCCACAACGAGAGCGAGGGGATGGATGGTGCGGAGGGGTACACTTCCTCATCTACCCTATCCATTTAACTGTTAAACTACCCCGGGGCTTTCAACAAGCACCTCTCGCTTAAACTATTGGTTCTAACAACCCAGATTCCTGTCGCCTGTGTTGGTGTCCTCACAATTTCGGGCCTCGCCCCCCAATTTTCTCTCCGTGCCCTCACACGGTCTCATGGCTGGGACACGTGGCTCCCTTTGGCAGGCACGACCCTCTGCCGATTCTCCGACGATGGCACCCCCAGGCACTACACTGCCTCCGAGCCTACCAGCTCCCTAAACACCGGGGAGTGCCCCCTATGGCACCTCCCCTGAAACGCACACGTGGCAGGCTGGCTTCCCAGGCCCCTTTCCGAGGGTCACCCGTGCCCACAACACTGCCCACGCGGCTAATGGCGCCCCGGGCCCCCGCACCAAGCAGGCGCACCCGTGCCCACTACGCTATCCCGGCCCCCCATGGGCCCTTGGCCTACCGCGGCCGACTAGCCTGGTGCCCGGGGTACCCACTCAGCGATACTCACCTTTCGCCACCACGCTCCCAGCCTGTCAACAGGGCTCCTGCACCCCTCCAAACGGGTTTCGAGCCTACACTCCCACCAACAACAAAACGACCTCCATTTTTCAATTTAACTAACCCCCTAACTCACTCTACACTGACCCCCGGGTCCCTTGGGCGGGAGTCACTCCTCCCCCCAATCACTCATCGCACCATGCAGTCCCCATTCACTCCACACACACAGACCCGCTGGCCTCACTCACTCACCAAGCACATGCTTCCACTTCACTCACCAACTCTTCAACACTCACCGCTGAACTCTGCCATCCTTTTAACTACATCCCCTAACTAACTCGTGCTCCCACGTCGTCCCTTATACTATAGCACGTTCCATTTAACACTACGTAGCTAAACTACGTCCCCGCTACACATCCACACGTCTGTCACTGTCTCCAAATAATCCCATTAATCAATTTACCAACCTAAATCTCGCTACAATCCCTCTAACTCATCCATTCCACGGACTCCATGAGGACTTACCCTTGCCCCATGAAGTCGGTCTAACTAAGCTAACCCTTCCCCCTAACTAGTTTCCATCCTGTGCCCTGGTCAAGGGGGTCTTCCACCCCTTGCCCAGGAATCCTGTGCACCCGAAAGTGAGGCTTGCTGTTTTTTTTTTTTTTCCATGCGCATCACCAGCGCGGCAACTCACAGCTCGCGCACTTTGCACCTGACCGTGACGTCATGCAGCTGCACGTGTTCCTCGTCCCTCCTTGGACGGTACCATCCGGCAGGGATACCCCTCCTGCCGGATTCCAACCCCACGTGCAGCCATGACGTCACCGTGCGCATAAAAAAAAACACAAGCCCCACGTCTCGAGGGGTTCCCCACGCGAACACATGTGCTTTTCCCGTTGGAGCTTAACACACATGATCGCGTGGAGAACCCGTCCGGTCCAAATCCATAATCCTGCCTAAACTTTGTCTGTCCGCGGGATCGGCAAATCCACCGCTGGCGTTTCCGGACCGGGACTTCACTCTCGCAAGCGAGCACGTGGGGGCCTCGTGCGTTGCACAGCACGGACCTTGTGCTCACTGCTGGGTGAACCCGGCACGGTTCCCGAAACAACTACAGCCGCTACTCGGCTTTCTTTCCTCACATGTCGCCGTCGTCGCCATTCGACCCACGCACACCTGCGTGTTACGACGCTCACACTCCATTCCATTACATTCACCCCGGGAGACGCGGCTGCATGTTCACACATGCCCACCGACATCTCCCTTACATACCGCTCTCTCACACACACGGTCTCCCTTGCACTCGGCCGTTCACTCACGCATGCCATTACCCTTGCACACGTGGCTCCCCTCACTCGCGGCCTTTCCCTCACACAAACCACACCACTCACACACGCGGGGGCACTCACCCGCGGTTCCTCATCCACACACCGTGCCTCACTCATACACCGTGCCTCTCTCACACACGCGGGGGCACTCATCCGCGGTGCCTCACTCACACACGCGGGGGCACTCAACCGCGGTGTTTCATCCACACTGGCCGTTTCATCCACACACACGGCCTCTTTTACACACGGCGTGCTGGGAAGCACGTACTCCGGCACAGTCGCCACCACACCACTCACACACGGGGTCGCTTCCACACATGGGGACGCACTCACACCTTGCACCACACACACAGGAACAACCACACTGGGGATTCGTGTCCCCACAAGGGTCTCTGGGGCCTCTATACCCCCCAAGCTCTCGTGCACCTGTCCACAGCACTCCTCCCCTCGACCTCGCAAAGCACGACCGAACCCACCTGGTCGTGACTCGCCTCAAGGGGGTATACTCCCTCGCCTCGTTCCTGGAGGAGGCTATCCCGCTGCTCGCACCGGGTCTTTACCCAGTCCGCGAGCTCACCCCCATTATCCTCCACTACCTCCGTGTGTGTGTGTGCGTCTCTATCCCCGTCTTCATCGTGCAGTCTTCCCTCTATCGTTCCCATCTCCCGTGTCTCTGCCAACTCAGTCACCTCTTCACCCTTTCCCTCCCTTGTCTCAACTATTATTTCCGTCTCTTCCCTTGTTATCTCCCTCGTGCACGTCTCTGTCACCCCAATTAGTTTGTCCCTCTCGGTTACCGTCACTTTTTCCGTCACGACCCTCGCCCAACACGCCCCCCGAATTATTTTGTCACCCGCCTCCACCGCGGGCCCGACAGCCGTTGCACCCCCTCCCAGCTCGTTCGCTCCCACACGTGGAGTCGCCATTTTAAGCTCCCTGGTCACTGCCTTCATGCCCGCCTGCAGGCATCGGCCCATGTTCTGCGTCTCACCCCGCAGCTTTTTCGTTTCTTCCTTCATTTGCTTGTTCATGCCTTTCATTTCGTTTATAATTTCATTTGTGTATGCATCCATCTTTTCGTTTATTTGTTGTGTATTCGCATCCATCTTTTGTGTATTCGCTTCCATCCTCGCTGTCATTGCCGCCAGCATGGCGAATAGCTGGGCCATGTCGGGTGCGCTTGGGTGAGCGTTTCGGCAAAGATCGGGGGGTTTTGGCGGAGGGGGGGAGGGGAGGTGTCATACACCGCGGCCGCTGCCGCACCTATTTCGGGCTCTGGGTTCAGTTGGGGGAGTTCATGTTCCTGCACAACCAACATTTCCTGCACGGGGATTTCATCCTGAGCCATGGATTCTACACATTCTACATCCATTTCTAATACCCCCGGCTCCCGCTTGCCTTGAGACGCCATCTTGCTTCTCGTGAAGAGTTAATTTAGCTCGCTCGTAATTTGGAGGGAATCGGGGGTCGCTCCTCTCACCCCTGGACCGATTCCCGTGAATTTAGCTGGAGACAGGAGAGCCCATTTTCCCGTTCTCCGATAGCAGTGCCACGAGGAGGGCGATGGGTTTATATCGCACGACCTGACACCAGTGTTGCGGATTCGCGCCCGCCGGCGTGCGAACGGCCACGTAACTCGAATTGCGGCACGTCGCCCACCGGACGGACAATCCAGTCGTGACCCTCTCGGACTAACGCCGGGAACCAGTCACGGGTGGACCTTTCGGCCTCACCACGATCGTGCCAATCGGCCCCCCGCGTGGGATAGGGTTGCTCGCCAAATTCGACCTACCTAAGTACCCACACGGAGGGTAGACCGGGCGATCGCACCTCGCCGCAGGTCGACTTCGGACACGGGCCACTTTAAGCGACCCGTTCCGTACTATCGGGATAACCGAGCGGTGTTATCGTCAACCTGGACGGTTCGATTAATTATCGGGCGTATTCAGCCCACTACCAACCCTTTACGTGAAGTAAGATGGAGATTCAATGAAAGAAAAGACGAAGCGAAATGGGAAAACAGTTCAACATAATTCACATTTATTTCGCGATGGCACACGGAAAGCACACATATACAATTACACCAAAAGCAAATGTAAAAGGAGAAGAAACACACAATAATACACAAAAAGCAAATATAAAAGAAGAAGACAATGCAGAGCTATCCGACTTCCGAGCACACGGCAACACTTATACAATTTTACTTCACAGACGGCGCCGACAACACATATACCCAAAGCAAAAGAAAAGGACCACCTTCAAGGATGAGGCAGGCCTGGGGCCGAGACTGCGTCGGGCCTACCCGTCTGATGATGAGACGCAAAGTGGCGGTGGCGCCCAACTCCGCGGGCCTCGCGGACAGTGTCTGGTAGGGGGTGGGAAAGGGGCCCCCTTGTCGCACTATCTCAGAGCGGGGGGAAACAGGAGGGGGTTGTTGATGCTCGGGGGATGGAGGATATCTCCCTGTCTCGGGTCCCGCGACGAGCGTCTCCACCACGACATCGGTCGCGCCGCCGGCCTCTCCCTTCGCAGCTCCCCGACTCTGACGCGAGCACCCCTTCAACCGCCTTCGCCGCCGCCGCCTCTCCACAGCTTCGTCCGATCGCCCTCTCCGTCTCCTCTCTTGACTCGTCCCAACTCTTCACTGGCTCCGCGAACTCCCAACTGCGAACTGCCCACTCGACTGACGAACGCGGCCCCCTTATATCCCCCGTGGCCTCGCTCCTTCACCTTTGACCCTTTATCTCCGACCCTTCACCTCTAACTGGCTCCCCATTGGACCGAGGAAAAGTGGGCGTGAATGCTTTTTGATCCATGAATTTGCATATAGCGACCGCACTCCAACGCCCTGGAGGCGGGGCCAAATCGCCCCACGCTCACCGATAGGACGGAACAGAAGTGGGCGTGAGTCGTTTTTGATCCGTTTTCCTCGGAAAGTCTGTGATGTTTCTGAACACGCTGCTCGGTGCGCGCCCTGCACGAGTCCAGTATCGGTGCCCACAAGTGGCGCAAGAATGGTGGTGATGCGATGGTGGCGAGTTGTGACGGTAAAGGTAGTGGCTGTTGTTGTGAAGCGGCGTTGTGGTTGGTGGTTGTTGTTGTGAAGCGGCGTTGTGATTGGTGGTTGTTGTGTGATGGCTGTTGAGACGTGGTTGGTGGTGGTAGTAATGGCGGCTGGTCCAAAATAAAGATAGTAAAAGAAAAACGGCTATCTAAAAGGGTCGCAGCCCGCATAAACGACATTTATTCCCTCTAAACAACGGGTTTGGGCCTAACTACACATATAATTACAGAGATATCTCACCTAAGGGACCTGAATGGTGGTTTGCGAATTTCGTCAACCACAACAATATACATATATATATATATATATATATATATATATATATATATATATATATATATATATATATATATATATACCTATATATATATATATATATATATATATATATATATATATATATATATATATATATATATATTGTTGCGGTATTCACGCCCGCCGGCGTGCGAACGGCCACGTAACTCGAATCGCGGCACGTCGCCCACCGGACGGACAATCCCGTCGTGACCCTCTCGGACTAACGCCGGGAACTAGACACGGGTGGACCTTTCGGCCTCACCACGATCGTGCCAACCGGCCCCCCGCGTGGGATAGGGTTGCTCGCCAAATTCGACCTACCTAAGTACCCACATGGAGGGTAGACCGGGCGATCGCACCTCACCGCAGGTCGACTTCGGACACGGGCCACTTTAAGCGACCCGTTCCGTACTATCGGGATAACCGAGCAGTGTTATCGTCGGCCTCGACGGTTCGATTAATTATCGGGCGTTTTAGCCCACGACCAACCCTTTACGTGAAGTAAGATGGAGATTCACTAAAGGAAAAGACGAAGCGAAACGGGAAAACAGTTCAACATAAAGCACATTTATTTCGCGATGAACGGAAAGCACACATATACAATTACACCAAGAGCAAATGTAAAAGAAGAAGAAACACAATATTACACAAAAAGCAAATATAAAAGAGAAACACAATGCAGATCTATTACCGACTACGCGAGCACACGGCACCACTTATGCAGTTTTACTTCACAGACGGCGCCGACAACACATATACCCAAAGCAAAAGAAAAGGACCACCCTCAAGGATGAGGCGGGCCTGGGGCCGAGACCGCGTCAGGCCTACCCGTCTGGTGATGAGCCGCAAAATGGCGCTGGCGCCCCGACTCCGCGGGCCTCGCTGGGACTGCCTGGTATGGGGTGGGAACGGGGCCCCCTTCTCGCACTATCTCAGCGCGGGGGGAAACAGGAGGGGGTTGTTGATGCTCGGGGGATGGAGGATATCTCCCTGTCTCGGGTCCCGCGACGAGCGTCTCCACCACGACCTCGGTCGCGCCGCCGGCCTCTCCCTCCGCAGCTCCCCGACTCCGACACGAGCACCCCCTCGACCGCCTTCGCCGCCGCCACCTCTCCACAGCTCCGTCCTCTTCACTCTGACTACTACCACTTCTTCCCAGCTCCACCGACAACTCCTCTGACTGACGAACGCGGTCGTTTATATCCCCCGTGGCCTCGCTCCTTCACCTTTGACCCTTTACCTCCGACCCTTCACCTCTAACTGGCTCCCCATTGGACCGAGGAAAAGTGGGCGTGAATGCTTTTTGATCCATGAATTTGCAAATAGCGACCACACTCCAACGTACCTGGAGGCGGGGCCAAATCGCCCCACGCTCACCGATAGGACGGAACAGAAGTGGGCGTGAGTCGTTTTTGATCCGTTTTCTTGGGAAAGGCCGGCGCTTTTGCACCTCTGCTCGGTGCGCGCCCTGCACGAGTCCAGTATCGGTGCCCACAAGCGGCGTGGGAATGACGGTGATGCGATGGTTGCGAGGGCGAGTTGTGACGGTAAAGGTCGTGGCTGTTGTTGTGAAGCGGCGTTGCGGTTGGTGGTTGTTGTGTGATGGCTGTTGAGACGTGGTTGGTGGTGGTAGTAATGGCGGCTGGTCCAAAATAAAGATAGTAAAAGAAAAACGGCTATCTAGAAGGGTCGCAGCCCGCATGAATGACATTTATTCCCTCTAAACAACGGGTTTGGGCCTAACTACACATATACTTACAGAGATATCTCACCTAAGGAACCTGAATGGTGGTTTGCGAATTTAGTCAACCACAACAATATACATATATATATACATATATATATGTATATATATATATATATATATATATATATATATATATATGTATATATATATATATATATATATATATATATATATATATGTATATATATATATATATATATATATATATATATATATATATATATATATATATATATATATATATATATATATATATATATATATATATATATATATATATATATATATATATATATATATATATATATATATATATATATATATATATATATATATATGTATATATATATATATATATATATATATATATATATATATATATATATATATATATATATATATATATATACTGGCTCTCGTAGCCCATACAACTCCCACTACCACCACCCACACCCCCAACCTCCCAAACATTAGTAATAGTAATTATAATCACTTTAAACTTATCCTGTACATTAACAAGCCTCAGTTATGACCTTCCCATCAGCGTTAAGAAACACCCTAACCAGATACGGTGTCTCCCTCTGGGAAGTCTGCCTGAATATTGGTGATGATGGCATCATCTTTCCAATTGTAGACGTCCATTAAATAAATCACCAAGCCTGCCATGTTCACACGAGGTAGTTCTACAAGGTTCAAATTCCACTCATTCACCTTGATCATCGGTAGGTTGAGCAGAACACACCAGTACACAGCAGCACAGGCCCTCATCTTGAAGATTTATTTTTCACTACAGGTTGCAAGCTATCAGCTTTTTGGCTAAGTTGATCAGAAAGTTCTCCAAATAATTTGTTGTGCAGAAGCACACCCCTTTCTCTCAGGTACTTTCCCAAGTATTTTCGGCTTATCTTATAAGCTTTGTGAGCCATTTTAGGAAACAATCCTCATCCAGCATTCACGATATATGTTCCTGCCCTGATGACCGTTGTTGCTCGGAGTTTCTGCGCATGCGCACCAACATTCTGGGGTGGATTGCGTCATTTTGAAAGCTGTGTATTACCAACAGTGTCTGTTTTGAGTGCTTCACATGATTGGTTGATGGAAAAGTTTTTGAAGTATTTACATTTTTTTAAAATATTTCTTCATTTACACTTTTAAAATTATTTTCCATTTGTTTTTGCATCCCCACTCCCCATATTGGTGATAATGACCGACACTATCAATGATATTTCACATAGTTCACTGAATTTGAAGGTTTAGCAAAAACCTTAACAGATTATTCCTTTGTTTTTGCCTCCGCTGACGAAGTCGCCAGAGGAATTATGTTTTTGGGTTGTCCGTAGGTCCGTCTGTACATATGTCCATCCATGCTAAATCACGATATCTAAGGAACCGTGGAACGGATTTTGTTAAAACTTGGTAGCAGTATATATTGAAACAACGATGATCTGATTAGATGTGGGGATCATTAGCTCAAAGGTCAATGGTCAGAGGTCGTGGTAGGTAAAAATTATGTTACGTACTAACTTTTGAACCAGTGATGGGATTTTTGACCAAACTTGGCATAAGTATACAGTATGATGCAAAGATGAACTGATTAGATAGTGGCACAAAGAGGTCAAAGGTCAAAGGTCAAAGGTCAGAGTCTGTGATCGTTTTTTGTTATCGATAACTTAAGAATGGCTGGATCTAAGTCAAACTTGGTAAAAGTGTATAATGATGTATACATAAGCTGATTAGATTATGGGGTCAAGATGTCAAAGGTCAAATATCATGTCAGGTAAAAATGCGATGTTTGAGAACAGCTGAAGGGATTTAAATCAAACTTGGTACAAGTATTACAATGACACAATAATGTGGGTGGAGGCATATCTGTTGATGTCGCGATGTCGCGATGTCGAAGAGTGCCATTCTAGTTTTTTACTGTTTTTTTTTTTACTGAGCTATTGTCCCAAATTTTAAAACATTACAATCCAATAATATTTGGCAATTTTGAAGCGATCTGATGCGTTCATGATGAAATGATTGGAAACATGTCATTGCCTTATTACATAACAGTCATATGAACAACTCTTTGAATAACTAAAACACATGTAAAATCTGGATATAGTTGAGAAGATCCACATTCAAACAGGAAGGCACAGACAACTGGTGTACCTGCCCAGAAGGTAAGGCTCAGGAAGGACATTCATCTATCAAGTGGTATTCATTTTGTTCCCTTCCATTCTGCTCTAGCTCTTCCACTAGCCTCGATCATGTACACAAAACAAGTCCAAGTATGATACAACAGGTGTAAAGTATCCTCCCAAAGGAGAGGGGGCACGACATTACTGCAATTTGCAGATAGCGAGACCTATCGTCATTTTCATCATTACATAACCTGGTGCATGAAATCTGCACAGTTCTGAATGAAGGCCCCTCGATGGTCAAAACTTTGGACCTGAGCCTTGCTTGCGAGGCAGCTCTGCTTAATTGTATAGATGATTGAGGCTCATGGAAGGGCTAGAGCAGAATTGAAGGGAACAAAATGGAAAGGGAGAAACACTAACAGCAGAGTAGGGGAACTCAACTCGAGAGTGAGAGTGAGATCAAGGGTAGGGGGGAGGACACACAGGGGTGAACAAGTTGCCCACAAGCTCAATGAAACACATCAATTACAGAAAGAGGAAAGTGGGGATGAAACGAAAATGGAACAAAACGAAAATGGTAAAGGAGACGGAGGGAAAGCACAATAACCTGGAAAAAGTGAGTGCTTGGGAATGGGGTCATTTGGGGAAGAAGAGATCATTAGTATTGGGTTGATGACAGCTGTCTTTGTGTTGAAGCCAAGGAGGGAAGAATGGGACTGAACAGACTGGGGAAGTTGGTTCCACAGGCAAGAGAAAAGAGGAACAAATGAGTGAAGGTGAGTAGTGAGCCCTGATTTTGGGAGTTTCACAAGAAGAGGGTTACTGGCACACATCATGGGCACCCTACAGAAACTTGGGAGGGACAGAGCCAAGAAATGGCAGAGAGTACAAGACAAAGGAGACGGAAGAATACAGAATTGGTAATGCCTGCTAGTTGGTATTGCCTTCATTTTTAAGTAACACCGACACTGTACAACATGGTAATTAAACAATATTATGACAAGTAGCTTTACATTCAAAGTACACCGAACCCATGCCAAATAAGTAAATAACAATCCTCCAGCACGCGACATCACCGGGGCACCCACGGCAATGCCACCTTGCAGCACATGGAGTCGGAGTTGGGAGGGAGTGGTGCACAATAATTGATAGATTGATTAATTACAGAATTAAAATAAATAATTAATAATCACAAAATAATTTCTCAATCAATTGCCGAATAGCATATCCAAACCACCACTGTTTCATCCAAATCTGTAACTTTTTGAAAATTAAGTAATTAATCGAAAAATGAATAATTAATCGATTAATTGATGAATCAATAAATCAAAAATACCCTTTATAGCCAAATCACTTGGTCAATGTCAAGTCCAAATATTATCTTCCGAGCTCAAAATATGCCTGAGATATTCCCAGGATGAGAAATAAAATAAATAAGTAATTCATAAATCAATAATAATTAAGTAATTAATCAATGAATTGATTAATCAAACAATAAAAATGAAAGTTTTTGCCAAAGCATTTCTTCATTTTTGTCCCCAAATTTCAGCTTCCTAGCTCAGAGGATGGCTGCAATGTCACCAGGACAATCAAGAAAGAAAATAATTAATCGATTAATTGATTAATCAATAAATCAAAAATACTCTTTGTAGCCAAATCACGTGATCACTGTCGTGTCCAAATATCAGCTTCCTAGCTTAAAAGGTGCCAGAGATATTACCCAGATGAGAAATAAAATAAATAAGAAATTGATAAATCGATAATAATTAAATAATTAAGCAATTAATTGATCAATCAAAAAATAAAAAATTAAAGTTTTTGCCAAAGTACATCTTCACTTTTGTCCCCAAATTTTAGCTTCCCAGCTCAAAGGATAGCTGAGATATTGCCCTACCCAGACAAACCAACAAGAAAACAAGCAGTCATAGACTGGTACTTACGAAATCGTCAACTTGACCTCTGACCTTGTCTAATAAAAGCTGTCTCTCGAGAAGGTAGCGACGCAAACCAGAAGTTTCTCCGATGATTCTGTATCAAACCATCAAAAATCGTAACGTCGACCGAAGCAAAAATCTCCATTTCTCCACGCAATTAAACCTTAACGTAACTCAACGACGCGTCTGCTCGAGCGCACTGCATAATGGGACGACCTGTGACACGTCGAGTGAAATATTTTTTATACAATCTTAAAATTCTCCAAATCATCCGATTTTTACCAGAATTTCTACAACCGAGTTTTAAGCATCCTAAGCGATCGCAAAAACCGAAGACAAAATTAAAATCGAAGTTAAAATGAACTCGTAATGTTGAGCGAAGCAAAAATACTCCATTTCTCCACGTGAATTTACGGAATTATGTTTGACCTCACTGTGACCTTGACCTTTGACCGATTTTGACCAAAATCTAATCAGCACTAGCCATCACCCTCATGAATCACGTGGTGTAATTTGACATTGGTAGCTTCTTCCGTTCTCGAGTTATCGTGCCTACAAACAAACAAACAAACAAACAGAAACGGAAGGCATCAATATATTTACGAAATCTTTAGATTTTGTAAGTAACAAGAAAGAAAACAAGTAGCGGTATATTCAAGTCCACCGCCCCAATGCCAAATAAATATATAACAAATCCTCCAGCATAAGACATGACCGAGGCACCTTCGGCACCCGGCGATGCCACCTTGCAGCACATGGGGTTGGAATTGGGAGGGAGCGGTGTACAATAATTTATTGATTAATTGCATAATTAAAATCAATAAATGATAATGGTAAAATAATTTCTCAGTAATAAAATAATTGCTGAACTTAAAAATAATTGGTGGTGTATTCAGGGAGCTGATATGAAAATACTGTTCAAATTTCAAGGCAATCAGATGAAAATTGACAATTTTAGAAATTTGGCCGATATTGACCTTTTGACATATGTTGACCATAAAACAATTGGTCCTTGCATTCAGTAAGCTTATATGCAAATAGTCTTCAATTATCAAGTCAATCGCATGAAAATTGACAATATTAGAAACAATTTTAGACATGTGGCCTGTGTTGACATTTTGGCTTATGTTGACATTTTGGCTGATGTGCACATTTTGGCTTATGTTGACCTCAAACATAATAGGTGATTGAATTCACTGTCGTGACATGTAAATGGTTTTCAAATTTCAAGTCAATCGGATGAAAATTGTGAATTTTAGAAACTGTTTTAGAAATGTGGCCCATGTTGATGTTTTGGCCTATGTTGAACTATTGGCCAATATTTACCTCAAAAATAATAGGTGGTTGAATTCAGTGACCTGATATGCAAATGCTCTTCAAATTTCAAGTGAATCAGATTAAAAGTGAGGATTTTAGAAATTCGGCCAATGTTGACCTTTTGGCCAATGGTGACCCAAAAATAATAAGTGGTTGAATTCATTGTCGTTTTCAAATTTAGTCATTCAGATGAAAACAGAATTTCAGAAAATTTGACTCAAATTGGCCTATAGGCCTATGTGGACCTTTTTGGTTGACCAAAATTTATGAAACTTCAATTAGGGACTATCGCAGGGTCGGTGACATTAATATTCGAAAATTTCAGAATGAGCGGTTGAGTCGTTTGGGTTGGAGGCGAGTGGACAGAAAAACAAATAAATTAACAAGCCGGTAGGCGACATGGGTGGTCGCTAGACTAAGGCAAATTTGAAATATGTAGATAAGAGAACACATCAGATGGCATTTTTGCCGTTCGTTGTTCCATATAGGAACATGACGAGCAACTGTCCATTCATCATTTGTGTTCGATTCCCTAACCCGACGTTAGGGAATCCCAAAGCGAATGTTGGGGTGAAAGCATATAATAATATAATTGCATACTAGTCATACAGTTTTTGACGGATCGGGCTGAAAATTTTTGACAAAGACGTTGATTATAGTGCGCATAAAAGCACGGAAGCCGGTTTTTCATTTTCGAAAATTTTTTTTTTCGGATTTTTCAAAATTTTCAAGTCCCGTTGCTAGGCAACGGTGGCGTCCATAGCAACGGTGCTCAAAAGCATACAACTAGATCCTAGTATGAACCTATCAGTCAAGTTTCATCAAAATCGGTTGACTCCTCTGGCCTCCAGAGCTGTCCATTACATACAAACAAACAGACAAGCCGATAGGCGACATAGGTGGTTGCTACATAATTGCATACTAGTCATACACTTTTGACGGATTGGGCTGAAAATTTTTGACCAAGAGGTTGATTATAATGCGCATAAAATCCTGAAAGCCGATTTTTGATTTTCGAAAAAATTAATTGTTTAGGATTTTTCAAAAATTTCAAAGTCCCGTTGCTAGGCAACGGTGGCGTCCATAGCAACGGTGCTCAAAAGCATACAACTAGATCCTGGTATGAACCTATCAGTCAAGTTTCATCAAAATCGGTTGACTCCTCTGGCCTCCAGAGCTGTCCATTACATACAAACAAACCGACAAGCCGATAGGCGACATAGGTGGTCGCTACATAATTGCATACTAGTCATACACTTTTGACGGATTGGGCTGAAAATTTTTGACCAAGAGGTTGATTATAATGCGCATAAAATCCTGAAAGCCGATTTTTGATTTTCGAAAAAATAAATTGTTTAGGATTTTTCAAAAATTTCAAAGTCCCGTTGCTAGGCAACGGTGGTGTCCATAGCAACGGTGCTCAAAAGCCTACAACTAGATGCTGGTATGAACCTACCTGTCAAGTTTCATCAAAATCGGTTGACTCCTCTGGCTTCCAGAGCCGTCCATTACATACAAACAAACATACAAACATTCATACAGACAAACGGAAAAACTGAGAATAAGGGTACTCTAGCGACCACCCAACAAGCCGGCAGATGACATGGGTGGTCGCTATATAATTGCATACTAGTCATACAGTTTTTTGATGGATCGGGCTGAATTTTTTTGGCAAAGAGGTTGATTATAGTGCGCATAAAAGTGTGGAAGCATACAACTAGATCCTGGTATGAACCTACCAGTCAAGTTTCATCAAAATCGGTTGACTCGGCTGGCCTCCAGAGCTGTCCATTACATACAAACAAACAGACAAGCCGGTAGGCGACATAGGTGGTCGCTATATAATTGCATACTAGTCATACAGTTTTTGACGGATCGGGCTGAAAATTTTTGACAAAGAGGTTGATTATAGTGCGCATAAAAGCGCGGCAGTTGATTTTTGATTTTCGAAAAAAATATATATATATAAATATTTTTCGGATTTTTTCAAAAATTTCAAAGTCCCGTTGCTAGGCAACGGTGGCGCCCATAGCAACGGTGCTCAAAAGCATACAACTAGATCCTGGTATGAACTTACCAGTCAAGTTTCATCAAAATCGGTTGACTCCTGAAGCTGTGCATTACATACATACAGACAGATGGAAAACCTGAGAATAATGGTAGTCTAGCGACCACCCAACAGACATACAGACAGATGGAAAACCTGAGAATAAGGGTAGTCTGGCGACCACCCAAAAATCACTCATAGAGCGACACTTGGCAAAACAGCATAAAGTAAAACGGCACTCGGTCGAATGCATGCTTCTGCCACGTTAAACAGTTCACGTTTTGTATCCCACTGATTTGCTGGATCTGAACCAAAATCTAATCCTCTTGTTCTTGTGACCGAACCAACTCATCCACCTAGTTTTGTCATAACTCGTCAACTTTTTGAGACAATATGATAGAAATATAGTTTTTGACCCCATCTATCAATTTTATAAATTAGGCCTGTGTTGACCTTTTGACTTCAAAATGAAATGGTAGTGGAATTCAGTGACCTGACATGAAAATGCTCTTCAAATTTTAAGTCAATCGGATGAAAATTTAGGATTTTAGAAAATTTGGCCCAAATTGGCCTATGTTTACCTCAAAATTAATAGGTGGTTGAATTCTTTGACCTGATATGCAAATACTCTTCAAATTTCAAGTTAATTGGATTAAAATTGAGTATTTAAAAAATTTGGCCTCTGTTGACCTTTTCTCCTATTGTGACCTCAAAATTAATAGGTGGTTGAATACAGTGACCTGACATGTAAATCCATGAAATTTAAAGTCAATCGCATGAAAATTTGAGGATTTTCGAAATCTTGGGCCAAATTGGCCTTTTGGCATATGTTTACCTCTAAATTAATTGGTGGTTGAACTCAACCAACTGATATGCAAATGCTCTTCGAATTCCAAGTCAATCAGATGAAAATTGAGGATTTTAGTAATTCAGCCTATGTTGTTGACCTTTTGGTCTATGTTGACCTTTTGGCCAATGGTGACCTTAAAAATAATAGGTGGTTGAATTCACTGTCTTGATATATAAATCGTTTTCAAATTTAAAGTCAATCGGATGAAAACTGAGAATTTCAGAAAATTTGACTCAAATTGGACGATAGGCCTACTGTGCGTAGACCTTTTTGGTTGACCGAAATTTATGAAACTTCAATGCGGGACCGTCGCAGGGTCGGTGACAATAATATTCGAAAATTTTAAAACAATCGGTTGAGCGGTTTGTGCTGGGGGCGAGCGGACATTCAGACAAACAAACACACAAACAAACAAACGGAAGCGATCAACATACTTGTCCAAAAAAAAAAAATTGCAAAGTAACAAACAAACAAACAAAGAGATACGATCAACATTCTTGTGAAAAAAAAATCTTTTTCCATGTAACAAGAAAGAAAACGGAGTAAAAACTCAGTCCTCCCTTCCTTTGGCACCGGCGATGATGTTATGCATTGCCTAGATATGGAATTGGGAAGGAGCAGGTGTACAATAAATTCTTCACGAATATTTAATGCTCAACCCACACCTCAATGACGTCTTTCTCCAAGATGTGAACATCATCATCATTTTGCAATGTTAGCTGGTTGCCTTCGTCTTCTTGACTCACACGGGCCATGCTCTCCTCAAATCCGCCGCACTCTCCTGTGTGCACAACTCGTACACCGTCACTACAGGCACTTTGCGTGGAAGAGAATAAGCATGCCAACTCAAGTGCACGACGCATTTCACTTTCGAAAAGTTCAAGACAGCTTGAGAGGGCAACCCAGTGATGCTCCAGGTTCTGTCTTTGGATTCTTTCTACGTTTGGCGCACGGAGACGCCGAGTGAGCTCTGCTCTCAGAGCCACAGCTGTTCCTTGCACTCTGTGTCCACGAAAACGAAGTTCATCTCGTAAGAGCACTGAGTCCCCCGAACCTCCGAACTGTTGGGCAACGACCCGGTATCTAGCGACGCGTTCGTTGAGTGTTCTCTGTAGCAAGTCGAGGTCCTCTTCGGTCTTGCTCTCAGCCATGGTTTGTTTTTATCTTACCCTCTTCAACACAAATGGTAATGTTCAGGATCCTGCAAAGACATATTTAATCAATTAGTTTTGGTATTAGGCTACAGGCCTACTGTTCATCCCTCATATTTTTCACCAAATGTTATTTCTGCCTTAAATAAACAAGAAATAAAACACTGTGGTCACAAACTGCGACAAAATCCAGCAACAGGCCGATCGGGAAGCACACATTTACTGTGTTGTTAAAAAAATTAACTCGACACCTCTCACCATGTCAGCCTCTGCCATGGTTATATCACAATGAGTTGATTTGTCACGTGGTCACGGATGGTGTAACCCCATCACGGGGCTATTCAAAAATTACGTAGTGCTATATTTTAGGGAGGTGTGCACGTACTTGATTAAAACTTATTTTTAAAATTTCTTTAACATATCATTCGATTTTTCACTGTCCCTCATCGTGATCAACACTCGATCCAAACATACGAAATGGAAATTTGACACAAACCCAGACAGTGAATAATCCGCAGAGGCCCACTAAAAAACCAAGATGGTGGCCATGTTTTGTTTGTTTGTCACGGCGGGTGGAGTCAAGTGGCCAATGTGGTGTCTGGCTGTCCGACCAATGGGTGCACATTTCCAAAATCGATCCTCAACAACTACAACAACAACTACAACAACAGCAACAGCAACATGGAGCTCTTGTAGACCTGGGACATGTCGCAGGTAAAAATGAAGGCATTCCGACCTTCATGATGTTCTTTCTAGTCGTGCCACAATTCAAGCTTTTTTGTGAGAAATCGAGATAGTGACATAAGTAAGTCTAATAATGAAAATTGGTCACTTGAGTTTGTCTTCCTATCAACATGGATGACTGACTGACTGATGTACCATACTCTGCTTTGGCAGAACCAATGCTCTGTAACAGTTTCTTAACACCATGCACCCTACCTGCAAAACACCAGGATGATGACTCTTAGCTGGGTTTGGATTCGAACCTGGTTTAGATGGCTAAGAGAGGTGATTGTGCATAGCTGTCGGCCATCCTGTCAGCCATTCAACATGATGATTCAAGATGCCATGACGATTTGACAATCTTGTATCTATATCGAATTTCATCACAAATTTCCAGACATGATCCATTAACATCATAAACAGTTACAATGAAATGTCACAAATAGTGTTACGTGGCTTGCATCTCTGGAACTTGTAAGTGCAACAGCTGAAATTTTAAAATATTTTTGCAGTTCTGCAAAACCGCCACTCCTCAAGGCAAATGTACACAACATATAGTGGTCCTGAGATAGTTATTTCATTAGTATCCGTTTTAGATAGCCCTTCCCTTATGTCTAGTGGGCTGATGGGACAAAAAGCATTGTGAGGGCTTTTAGTTGGGTCTTTACTTCCATTTGCAATTACTTTATTAAATTTACTTTATTTTACACACACGACCTCTCCTTCATGTACGCATGCACCGCCACAGACCAGACCGCACAGCGACAGCCTCATTAGCCTCTTCTGCCAAAATGCCATTCAAACTGCATGCCATTCCCAAACGGACAATGAATTGGTCAGGGAAGCACACATTCGTGGTCAGGGAGCACTCCAAAAAATCCACACCCCATGTTAATCTCGGAGCTCTGTCACATGGCCGAGTTCGGGGTGAATGAGGTCATTTTTGGTTTTGGAGCCTCATGAGGCAGGGCTACTTCTCAGGCAGACATCTGCGTGCCAATGGGAGTGCTGGAAAATGCCTCCAGAGCATTTTCATCGATTCCTGGCTCCTCCTTCACACAGCCTCTATAAAATAGCTGCAACAGGATCGTTTGGCACACATTCTTCAACATGCAGTCTACAATACACAGTCAGTCTACAATACACAGTCAGTCTACAATATGCAGTCAGTCCACAATACACAGTCAGTCTACAAAACACAGTCTACAATCCAGTCTCGGTGGGTCCTCCAGTCAGTCAACTTCCCTGCTACGGTCATCCATGAGAAGTCGGAGGATCTTCTCCCAGGTGTGAGGCAACTACTGAGTGAGGAGGGTCCAGACCTGGACAGCAGCGCAAGGAGAAAGGAGGAGCACTGAGTGGGCAGGACACCAGACTGATAGTAGACTCAATAAACACACATACAGACTTTCTCACATGCCCCTTAAAGCTGTCTTCTCATACGTTCTTAGCCAGGAAGTTCTACCCCACTAAATCGCTCTTATAAGCCGGTGCATACTTGGCAGCTCTGCTCAGCTTCTTCTTGCGCACAGCAGCTTGGATGCCAGCTAGCTATCATTTATTTCAGGCGCGACTATGCTGCTGATGTAATACCCCTATACCAGTACACTGGTACTCATTTCACCAACCTCAGAAGGATAACAGGATGAGTAAACTCCACCTTGTGTTAATTCAGCAGCCAACGGGATTCAAACTCAGGGCCCTAAGATCCCAAGCCAGCCACCCTCACCACTGAGCCAACATCAGTCTCCACTTGGCTGCACCTGGTACAGTAAGTTAATGCAATTATGCATGGAAGGCACAAGACCCCCCCCCACCCTTGGTGCAGCCGTCCACACGTAAGGTATCGCGTGATGTAGTGTAACCCTTCAGGATTGGCAGAACCAATTCAATTAGTGTTCATGGTTGCCTAGCAACCTACCAGTGCAAGGAGTCATCTGTGCTCGGTGGCCTCAGGACCGGGCATTCAGAAGGGACCCGAGTGCTTCCCCTCGTGGAAAGTCTCAAACCCCGGATCCACAAAAATAGTTTTTACATCGACTTACCTTCACAATTATTTACAGTTCAAACATACTGTATTCAGGGACAGTGCAAATATTGTAGTGTGCTCACCAAGTGACTTAAGCACTCCAATGAAACAGTAGATAAGAAACGACTCATTTTGCACATGATTAGCAATCACCGAACCGTCATATTAAACACACCTCCCGGAGATGCCAGGTACATCAAATATGTCCGAATTGGACAAATTAACACTTTTTTAGGAGTTGGAACTGCTGCTAAGTTCAATTCTGGAGCTTAAATTTTGTAATTTGTCTTCATGAAAGAGATTCTTGAGGTTATGGCATGTGTGGAAATGAAATAATGCCACAAACGTTGGTGTCTCCGGGCGCATGTATAAGCATTGCAATGTTCCCAGCGATTTGTGCATATAATCAGGCATTCAATAATATGAGTGAGGAAAGTGAAAAATACCTATCATTGCGGCTTGTTGCAAATCAAGGCATAGTTGAGCAAGTCAAAAAACATAGTGGCTTCATACCCCAGTGAGGTAACCTAGGATACACTTTAAGATCCCATAGAAAGCGAGGTGGCCAAGGATGCGCCTGATTAATTGATTTAATTAAATAAGGCTGTTGATTATCTTCAAAAGGGGTGTTTGAATTAACCCTAACTCCCAATTTTCACTCATGGATTTCCTTGGTGTTCCCTTAGTATGCATGCAAAGTTTGAGTTTGTTAGGTTTCATGGTTTTGGAGTTATGGAG
This sequence comes from Eptatretus burgeri, assembly GCF_056783735.1. Classification (NCBI taxonomy): domain Eukaryota; kingdom Metazoa; phylum Chordata; class Myxini; order Myxiniformes; family Myxinidae; genus Eptatretus; species Eptatretus burgeri. Next base: position 101,923,242 of record NC_140964.1, on the reverse strand, counting down.
GAGACACGCACCCAACACACTGACATCTATATCTATCTTCTATACTAATAAAGGTGTGTGTGTGTGTGTGTGTGTGTGTGTGTGTGTGTGTGTGTGTGTGTGTGTGTGTGTGTGTGTGTGTGTGTGTGTGTGTGTGTGTGTGTGTGTGTGTGTGTGTGTGTGTGTGTGTGTGTGTGTGTGTGTGTGTGTGTGTACATATGTGGGTTTCAGAATGTGGAATGGAGTCCTCCCAGGGCGGGCTCAAAGTATCCTCCTTCATTTTGGTAAGGGGTCACGATTCATTGACCAGCCTGTGAAGCTTTCTGTTCTCAAAGTTTTGTGCCGAGGGCTCTCTTCAGGATTGTTGTTGAGCCCCGGACAGCTTCCAACTGTAGTTCTTTTGTAGTGATATTCCCAGGGATGGTTTTTAATATCTCTGTGAGGTTCTTTGTCATCATTCCTGGAGCTCCAACATCATAGAGGGGAGGGGAGAGTAGAGGAGAGGGGAGGGGAGAGAAGAGGGGAGAGGAGGGGAGAGAAGAGGGGAGGGGAGAGAAGAGAGTGGGGAGAGGAGAAGGGAGGGAGAGGAGAAGGGAGGAGAGAGGAGAAGGGAGGGGAGGAGAGGGGAGAGTAGATAGGAGGGGAGGGGAGAGAAGAGGGAGGGGAGAGGAGAGATGAGGGGAGGGGAGGGGAGAGGAGAGGAGAGAGGAGGGGAGAGGAGAGAGAGAAGGCGAGGAGAGAGAGGAGAGGAGAGGGGGAGGGGGAGAGGAGAGAGGAGAGAGAGGAGAAGAGAGAAGGGAGGGGAGAGAGAGAGGAGGGGAGGGAGAGGATAGAGAGAGGAGGGGAGAGAAGGGAGGGGAGAGAGAGGAGGGGAGGGAGAGGATAGAGAGAGGAGGGGAGAGGAGAGAGAGGAGAGGAGAGGGGAGAGGAGAATCACTGGTACATTCTTCAGCTTCCATGATCTTTTCACTTCATTCTTGAGGTCTTGGTATTTGGTCATTTTCTTGATTTCTGCATTGTTTAGCCCAAAATTACTGGTATTAACACCTCACTTAGCAATGCCTTCTTCTCTTTGTACACAAGTATATCTGGTGACAATGCTGTTTGTGATGTTCATGCTCGGTGGGATCATTCGGTCATTAGTTTTTATTTGTGTTCGGTTATTAAGCATAACATAAAACTCTATTTGCAAACGTCACCTCCACCCCTCACCGATCTCTTTTTATTTTTTCCTCCTCTTGAGTCGTGAGGAGGGGGGAGAGTGGAGGAGAGGAAGAGAGAGGGAGGAGATTGGAGGGAGAGGGGAGAGAGAGAGAGAAGAGAGAGAGGGAGGAGAAGAGAGAGAGGAGGGGAAAGAGAAAGAGAGAGAGAAAGAGAGAGAGAAAGAGAGAGAGAAAGAGAGAGAGAAAGAGAGAGAGAAAGAGAGAGAGAGAGAGAGAGAGAGAGAGAGAGAGAGAGAGAGAGAGAGAGAGAGAGAGAGAGAGAGAGAGAGAGAGAGAGAGAGAGAGAGAGAGAGAGAGAGAGAGAGAGAGAGAGAGAGAGAGAGAGAGAGAGAGAGAGAGAGAGAGAGAGAGAGAGAGAGAGAGAGAGAGAGAGAGAGAGAGAGAGAGAGAGAGAGAGAGAGAGAGAGGAGATGGGAGGGGAGGGGAGAGAGAGAGAGAGAGGAGAGGAGAGAGAGAGAGAGAAAAGAGGAGAGGGGAGGGGAGAGAGGGGAGGGGAGAGAGAGAGAGCGAGAAGGGAACAGGGGAGGGGAGATGAGATGAGAGAAGAGAGGTGAGGGAGGAGAGGAGAAGGGAGAGGAGAGGAGAAGGGAGGGGAGAGGAGAAGGGAGGGGAGAGGAGAAGAGGAGAGGAGAATGGAGGGGAGAGGCGAGGAGAATGGAGGGGAGAGGAGAGGAGAATGGAGGGGAGAGGAGAGGGGAGAGAGGGGAGGAGAGGGAGGAGAGGGGAGGAGAGGGGGAGGAGAGGGAGAAGAGAGGGGAGGAGAGGGGAGAGTAGAGGGAGGGGAGAGAAGAGGGAGGGGGAGAAAAGAGGGAGGGGAGAAAAGAGGAGAGGGGAGAGGAGGGAGGAGGGAGGAGGGAGAGGAGAGAGAGGAGAGAGAGGATGGGAGGAGAGAGAGGAGAGGGGAGAGGGGAGGGGGAGAGGAGAGGAGAGAGGGAGAGAGAGGAGAGAGGAGAGAGAGAGGATGCGAGGAGAGAGAGAGGAGAGGGGAGAGGGAGGGGGAGAGGAGAGAGAGAGAGAGAGGAGAAGAGAGAAAGGGAGGGGAGAGAGAGAGGAGAAGAGAGAGGAGGGAGGGAGAGGAGAGAGAGAGGAGGGAGAGAGAGAGAGGAGGGGAGAGAGAGAGGAGAGGGGAGGGAGAGGAGAAAGGAGAGAGAAGAGGAGAAGGGAGGGGAGAGGTGAAGGGAGGGAGAGGAGAAGGGAGGGGAGAGGAGAAGGGAGGGGAGAGGAGAAGAGAGGAGAAGAGAGGAGAATGGAGGGGAGATGAGAGGAGAATGGAGGGGAGAGGCGAGGAGAATGGAGGGGAGAGGAGAGGAGAATGGAGGGGAGAGGAGAGGGAGGAGAGGGGAGGAGAGGGGAGAAGAGAGGGGAGGAGAGGGGAGAGTAGAGGGGAGGGAGAGAAGAGGGGAGGGGAGAAAAGAGGAGAGGGAGAGGAGGGAGGAGGGAGGAGGGGAGAGGAGAGAGAGGAGAGAGAGGATGGGAGGAGAGAGGGGAGAGGGGAGAGGGGAGGGGGAGAGGAGAGAGGAGAGAGGAGAGAGGAGAGAGGAGAGAGAGAGGAGGCGAGGAGAGAGAGGAGAGGGGAGAGGGGAGGGAGAGGAGAGAGAGGAGAGAGAGAGGAGAAGAGAGAAGGGAGGGGAGAGAGAGAGAGAGGAGAAGAGAGAGGAGGGGAGGGGAGAGGAGAGAGAGGAGGGGAGAGAGAGAGGAGGGGAGAGAGAGAGGAGGGAGAGAGAGAGGAGAGGGGAGGGGGAGCGGAGAAAGGAGAGAAGAGGAGAAGGGAGGGGAGAGGTGAAGGGAGGGAGAGGAGAAGGGAGGGAGAGGAGAAGGAGGAGGGAGGAGAGGGGAGGGAGAGGAGAGGGGAGGGGAGAGTAGAGGGGAGGGGAGAGTAGAGGAGAGGGGAGGGAGAGAAGAGGGGAGAGGAGGAGGAGAGAAGAGGGGAGGGGAGAGAAGAGAGTGGGGAGAGGAGAAGGGAGGGAGAGGAGAAGGGAGGAGAGAGGAGAAGGGAGGGAGAGGAGAAGGGAGGGAGGAGAGGAGAGGGGAGGAGAGGGGAGAGTAGATAGGAGGGAGGGGAGAGAAGAGGGGAGGGAGAGGAGAGATGAGGGGAGGGAGGGGGAGAGGAGAGGAGAGAGGAGGGAGAGAGGAGAGAGAGAAGGCGAGGAGAGAGAGGAGAGGAGAGGGAGGGAGGGGAGAGGAGAGAGGAGAGAGAGGAGAAGAGAGAAGGGAGGGGAGAGAGAGAGGAGGGGAGGGAGAGGATAGAGAGAGGAGGGAGAGAAGGGAGGGGAGAGAGAGGAGGGGAGGGAGAGGATAGAGAGAGGAGGGGAGAGGAGAGAGAGGAGGGGAGAGAGAGAGGAGAGGGGAAGGGAGGGGAGAGGGAGGAGAGGGGTGGGGGAGAGGAGAGGAGAGAGAGGACAAGGGGGAGAGTGAGAGAGAGGAGAGGAGAGGGGAGAGAGATAGGAGAGGGGAGGGGAGAGAGGAGAGGAGAGGGGAGAGAGGAGAGAGAGAGGGGAGAGGAGAGGAGAGGAGAGGGGAGGGGAGAGAGAGAGGAGAGGGGGAGAGAGAGAGAGAGGAGAGGGGAGGGAGAGAGAGAGGAGGGGGAGGGGAGAGAGGAGAGAGAGGGGATGGGAGAGAGAGGGGATGGGAGAGAGAGGGGATGGGAGAGAGGGGATGGGAGAGAGAGGAGAGGGAGAGGGGAGGGGAGAGAGAGAGAGGAGAGGGAGAGGGAGGGAGAGGGAGAGGGGAGGGGAGAGAGAGGAGAGGGGGCAGAGAGGAGAGGGGAGAGAGAGGAGAGGGGGAGAGAGGAGAGGGGGAGAGAGGAGAGGGGGAGAGAGGAGAGGGGTGTAGGAGAGGAGAGAGAAGGGGGGATAGGAGAGAGAAGGGGGAGAGGAGAGAGAGAGAGATAAGGGGGAGAAGAGAGAGATAAGGGGGAGAGGAGAGAGAAAGAGGAACAGAACAGAGGGGGGGGAAGAGGAGAGAGAAGGGGGAGGAGAGAGAGCAGAGAGGGGAGAGAGGACAGAGGGGAGGGAGAGAGGACGGAGGGGAGGAGGAGAGGGAAAGAGGACGGAGGGGAGGGGAGAGGGAGAGAGGACGGAGGGGAGGTGAGAGGGAGAGAGGACGGAGGGGAGGGGAGAGGGAGAGAGGAAGGAGGGGAGGGGAGAGGGGGAGGGGTCAGAGAGAGGCAGCAATGGGGGGCGTGGGAGAGAGAGATCGGGGTGGAGAGACAGAGTGAGAGAGACAGAGAGAGGAGAGAGATGAGAGTGGAGAACGAGGAGGAGAGGAGCAGGGAAGGGGATGGAGTGGGAGGGAAAGGGACAAGGGAGGGAGGGAGAGTGGTGGGAGAGAGAGGGAGAGAGTGAGTGATAGAGAGAGAGTGAGAGAGGGCCAGGGGGAGAGGGTGAGAGTTAAACATAATAGCAAGGCTTTCTTTAAGTATATCAGGGGAGAATAACAGGTTTGGACCAGTGTCGGCCCATTGAAGAACAGCACCAGGAGAGTGGTTGGTGAGGAATGTGAGATGGCAGGCTTATTAAAACAGGTATTTTTCTTCAAGTTTACACAAGAACAGTCAGGAGAATTGCCAATAGCTGAGAGTATTGATCAAACAGGTGAAGAAGGGCTTTCACAGAGATCCAGGATGGGGTGGAGGAAGTAAAGGAACAGCGAGGTAATCTAAGAGTAGTTGAGGCTCCAGGTCCAGATAATATGCACCCAAGAGTATTGATGGAGGTGGCTGAGTAGGTAAGCGAGATGGTAATGGATATTTCAATAGTTCATTGGAGTCAGGACAGGTACCGGAGGATTGGAGAGCAGCAAATGTAACACCATTATTTAAGAAAGGATCCAGAGAAGAATTGGGAAACTATAGACCTGTTCGTTTGATTTCAGTTGTGGGGAAGGTGTTGGAGACATTAATTAAGGACCAGATGAGGCACCATTTAAACAAATTCAAACTAATTAAAGGTAGTCCGTATGAGTTTACCAAAGGTAGTTCCTGTTTAACAAATCTTTTAGAGTTCTGTGAAGCAGTGTGATTGAGTGGATGATGGAAAGGCAGTGGACATAGAATAATCTGGACTTTAAGAAGGCATTTGATAAGGTACTACATTGGAGGTTGTTAGCCAAGGTGAGAGCTTGTGGAGTGGCTGGTCGGGTAACTAATTGGATTGCAAACTGGCTTAGTGATAGGAAGCAAAGAGTGGCTGTGAGTGGGAGGATGTCTTGCTGGGAGGATGTAAGTAACGGGGTACCTCAGGGATCAGTACTCGGACCATTGCTGTTCATTATTTACATCAACGATTTGTATAATGGGGTGAAGAGTGAGCTTTCCAAATTTGCAGATGACACAAAGCTTGGAGGTGAGGTGGATAGCAGAGGGAGTGGTGATCAGATTCAGGAAAGTATTGATACTTGCATAGATTGGGCTAAAGATTGGCAGATGGAATTTAGCCTGAGCAAGTGTAGGGTGTTGGGGATGGGAAAGAACAATGAAAATAGAGATTACAGGAAGCAAGGGGTAATTTTGGAGAGTGTCACACACGGGAAAGATCTGGAGGGCCTAACATACAGAAGGTAAGCAGGCAGCACAATGCCAGGCAGCTATCAGTAAAGCAAATAGGGTTTTAGGTTGTATTCGTAGGGGGATCGATTTATAAATCAAAAGAGGTGTTAACATTGTACAGGAATTTTGTGAGGCCACATCTTGAATATTGTGTGCAGTTTTGGTCACCACAGTTCCAGAAGGACATACATGCCATATAGAGGGTTCATCACAGGGCTACTAGATTGATTCCGGGACTAGCTAGACTCAGCTATGAGGAGCGGCTGAAGAAGACAGGGCTTTATACACTAGAAAGGAGGCGGTTATGAGGTGATATGATATAGATGTTTAAGATAATGAAAGGTATAGATAAAATAAGAGAAGATGAATTATTCAACAGAGTCGACTGATAGGACCAGGGGCCATAGCTTGAGAGTAAAGAAGAGGAGAGTTAAAACAGTAGCAAGGCAAGGGGACTTTCACTCAGAGAGTAGTTAATGCATAGAATGGTCTCCCTCGAAAAGTAGTGGCATAAGAAAAAGTAGATAAGTTTAAATTAGAATTAGATAGGTATCTGGAAGTTATGGAGATAGAGGGGTGTAGGGATGTTGACAGGACTTTTAGGAAGCTTGAGCATGGATGGGTTATTGTGTGCATGTGTACGGAATGCTGTTGGTGGGGGTCTCGTCAAGGGGTGTTGTTTGATGTGTTTTTTTTTACCCAAGACCGTCTGCGACCATGCCCCTTCCCCTGGAAAGGAAAAAATAAATAAGTAAATAAATAAAAATTTTAACTACAAAAAAAAAATAAGAATAATAATAAAATTTGCATTTTTCTTCTTTGATCATGTGTTGATAAATTGTTGTGGTGTTGATGTAACACAGGTATGATGGGCTGAATGGCCTCCACCTGCATCCAATTTCCTTGTGTGTATCCATGGATGTTGGATGTAAGGTGTCGAGTTATTTCCATTTCCTGTTCAATACAAGCGATCGGTGGAAGTGGATAACACACACTTACGGGCGCGCAGTCCACACACTCTTCTCCCTTTAGAAATAGATGCAAAAATGTGGCATACCTTACCAACAAAATATTTATAACAGTCCTCACAACTCCCACTCTGCCCCCTCCATGTGATTACTAATAAATATCATTATTTTAGACTTTAGAGGTTGATTTTAAACTTACTCTATGCATTCATAAGCCCTCGATATGTCCTTCCCAGTAGTATTCAGAAACACCCAATCCAGATACACAAAGCTTTGTGGATATAAACAGCTCCACTCTACATTGATCTCCAGCCATCTCTCCTCACACATGGAGGAACACAGAATCCGTTGCAATATTTTTCTGACGTATAGTGGAAAAAAAAATTCCTTGCTTTGAAGCAGGGCTCATGCCCCCAACTGTTGCTTCACCCTCTTTCCCACCACGGTTGGCATACCTCTCCCACCTAAATGAGAAATTTCGGTCTTTCATTTTCCATCATTAAAATGGCCACAAACTAACTGCAAGACATTTGGAAAGGTCACAACGATTGTCCCCGAAACTCACCATGCTGATAATCCAGGCAGTTGGAGGTTGTAGCAGATGAAAAGCAATGCTGAACACGAAGTCGAAATTTAATGACGAGCAAATACTAACAATTAACCGTGATTGAGAAACATAACGGAGTTGTCATGAGGCCTACTGCACACGTCCTTGACACGGAGTCCTAAACCATCCTGAGCCGTAGGATTTACGGATTAAACCTGGAATTGCCTACATTTAATAACGAGAGCGAGACACGTGTCAGGATTCCTGGGTAAGCCGAGGCCTACATATAAAACGAGTGAACTAAAAGTTGTATTATCTGAAAGATTAACTACTCTTCCATGACAAAACAAACAAACAAAAAAACTGGGCATAAACATGGTTTGTAAATCCCCTCATTTCATCCAATCATGAGATCATTTAAACGACAGACCAGTAAGCCAACTTCCAAATGTAAGCAATCATGGAATCCATCACTGTTGCTAACATCAAATTTTTCCTCTTTTCAAACAGCCTAATCTCTGACCGTCAACTTTGATTCCATCGCGGTTACAACTCTGGACATGCAGCTGCTCATCAACTTACAACTCGATCAGCAATGGTCAGAGGCTCTAAATCTCAAATAAGAAATCAGGACCATCTTCCTAGATACATCTTGAGCATTAAAAAGTCTAGTATCCTGTTTCACTTGTCAATCTAACCAGCGACAGAATACAAGATCACCTTCATACCTGGGTTTTGAGTTCCTGCATTCATGGTCAGTGCTGATACCTATGGAACCCTCTTCTCTCCCAATAATGGTTGCAGTGCCACAAAGCAGTATATTGGGGCTCGACCTGTGATCTTATGACCTCTCTCATGCTATGGAAAACTCTCTCTTCCTTTTGGCAGACAACTCCATATTATCAGACAGCACCACATCTCACTAACAGTTTGACAGCAGATGCATTACTTCATGCTCATTTGGAATTTAATAAATGCTGATGTGAGAAATTGAACATATCTTGCAATCTTGGCAAATTTCACACCCTTACCTTATCACTCAGAGGGATCGTCAAACAAACACCTATTTCCATGGTCAGCCATTGGATGAGGTTCGATCTCTTGAACTTCCAGACATCAGCTATGAACTGTCTTCAGCTGATCATATAGAAAAGCTGGCCTCCAAAGCCAACTACACACTGGGCATCCTCTATTATTCCAAATATTTCCTTGAAATTCAGAACTAGTTATAGCCTACAAATCCCATTCTCTATTGCTCAATATAGAACTGAAACTCCCCGATAAGCTGATATCCCATCATCTCTGTCTCCGTGCATTCTGTGGAATCTAAAGCTACAACATTATTGGTCTCCCATGATGTGGCAGAAGCACAAGTACTGGTGCTCTCACATAAGACAGATCAGTGACCCCTACGTTGTCACTGCCTTCTCTGATCATTGACCACTGACCCTCCCCAGGATGCAATCATTCTTCCAGTCACCTCCTCCTGCTTACACTTTCATCCCCTACCCAACAGTTATAAGTATCTGTGGGCAGTAACAGAGTTTCTGGCTACGTCTGCCATCATGGAAGATAACTACAAGTCTTGAGCATCTCAATGCAAATCCTTTTAGGTTCCACACATGGATATTCCACCACAATAATAATGATTCCATCAACACATCTTCATGCATTGCACTCTTTATTACAAAGGCAATAAATTGCTTCAACAGCAATCATGCCCATCACATCTGAACTGTTGTGTATTTATGAACATGTTTTATCAAATGCACTTTGCCTACTTTGTTGAAGATCACCCTGGGAACATCAACTGTGCAAAACGGCACATTAAGGCATCAACAATGGTTTGCATACCATGACAGGAAAAATAATTAGGTTTCATCCTAAAACCATTTTGTTAGTAACTTGTCTGATGCAGAAACATTGTGCGAGCAGTATGTATGGAGAAGTGAAAAACAAGGCACAGCTTACACAAACTGATGCTAGCCTTTCTGGCAGTTCAGTGTCGATAAATTCTGTAAAGCAGCAAACAATCCAGTTTTCAGATTTAATTTGTGGGGAAGCACAAATTAAAAACAAAACCTTTTTGAAGATGATATAAAGCGTAGATGGGAAACAAACCCGAGAAACTTTACCTTAATTGACTCGGTACGCACAACTACTCGTACTTACAACCTCGTCCATCCTTCTGTAAATTAGTGTGCCTTTTTGTAGTGTTTGTCAATGCCAAAGTATTTCTTATCGAGGCATCACATTGTGATACTATATTACCGAGAGGAAAAGGCCCTTTTATATTTATATGGTGAAATTCAAGTAAGGGAACTCGTTGTGACCAAAATTAATCCAAAACTTTTCCATTGGGCATCAAAACATTGCGAAAAGAACAAAAAATATATTGTTTGTTTTTAGCGTTTTTCCTGTGGGTGAAGCAAAACATTCATAATTAAATCTAAATATACAATTCCATTTTGAAATAAATATTTTGTTTGAGTTTTGGATGTCAAGGGCCACCTATATAGCAAGTATGCAAACATAAAAACTTCCCCAAACCCAGTTTTCTCTCCGTTATTCACTTTTCTTCTCCTTGCCATTCTTTTCTCCAATTTTTTTTCTACATCCCTTCACCCTCTTTTAGCACGTATAAAGATGCATCTAGATCAAACACTTCGGTTGAAATGGTTCAAATCAAAGTGGCATTAACCAATCGGAAAAGGCACAATAATTTCTCAAGTTTCAACAAGAATCAACACCCAAAGCATCAATAAGAATTTTCAAGCAGATTCAAAAACATCCTTCGAGAAATGGACAAAAGTATTTTATTTATTTTTGTATTCGATTGTAGAACCAAAAAAATAGAAATTTAAAAAAAGCTCAAAAGCGAGGGTATGGAGGAGAAGGGACGTGATCGAAGCACATATCATTCTTCGATGGATTTCACAAACTTTTCATAATCTTGCTCGTCCATAAGAGTGTCCAGTTCTGAAAGATCATCCACAGTCATACGAATAAGCCAGCCTGCAAATAAATAAACAAACACATTAATAATTATTCATAATCATCATCACACAGGTTAAAAACACTTAGCAATGGTACTGCGGAATGTATGTCACTTGGTTTCAAAGAGAAGATGTAATTGTGCGAGTTCATATCCAAACTGAAATAGTATTTTACATTTAATGTTGCTGTAGGTATGTGATAAGTTATTCTCCACTCATGTGTCATAAAAGTATGGGAACAAATGATAATCAAACAGACGAATTGCTACGAGAAAAACCGTGCCACACTGAATTGGCGCCAAAAGCTTCCAACTCCTCACCAGTCAAGTTGACAGGAAAAATTGACTCGACCCTCAGCCAATTAATTGTCGTACATTGTCCAACGGCCGTGATATTGTTGCGAGGACAAACATTTCCTCATCGTGGTGGTCAAATTAGAGTTTGTGCAGAAATAATACAAATGATCAACGCTCACCAATTTAAGCAGATCTGTTCCAAACAGCATAAGAAATTGTGATTTAATCAACTCTGGCTCGATGGAACCAAATATTTACGCCAAATTTTCATGTTGTGCTAAAAACCCTCAGCAATATGAACATTGAATACACACAAGTCCAAAACTAGAAAGCTCATAGAACACCTTACCTCGCGCAGTCTTAGGAAAAAGGACTTGGGGAAGGGTCTTTTCAACTCTTGCTTTGCGTTTCCGGACACGATCTATATTTCCACCGAGCCACAATTTTGTTTGAATCTCGATATTCCCCAATGCCGAGAGAGCAAGCAGAAAATTTCATTGGTTGAAATGGCATAAAACTTTGTCCAAGTACTGCTAACCTGTAGGTTTTTGGAAATGTCAATAAAGGAGATTTGTGTTCTACAGTGTTCGAGGATGCAATTCAACTGAAATAAAATAAAGATTTTAAATGCCATAGAAGAAGAAAATTCGGAAGTTTACCACCATTAATGCGGCGTCTCTTACACCACATTATTTAACACGTTAAGTTCGCTATTCGTGCCTGTTTGTATCCTTTATGAGGTCGCTAAAAACTAAGTTTCCTGTTGGAATGATTTTCAATTCTGTTTGACTGCCAGACAAAAACAATTAACTTATTTCTCTTTGCGCATGTGTGATCGATACGAGACTTTGTACAATTTGCCAAATTCAGAGCCAAGGCACTGTTGAACTGCAGGTTCATGTTCTGATTCGTGTTCTACAGTACACTGTTCAAAATATAAAACTCCACTGAAATTAAATAATTCCTCAATCATAGACTGACCTCTGTAGACAGACAGATTAAACTTATTGCGTAACCCCACATTTGCAGATGACAAAGAAAGCTTGGAGGTAAGGTGGACAGCAAATGTGGTGGTGATCAGATTCAGGAAAGTATTGATACTTGCATAGATTAGGCAAAAGGTTGGCAGATGGAATTTAACCTGAGCAAGTGGAAGGTATTGGGGATGAGGAAGAATAATGAAAATAGAGATTACAGGATGCAAGGGGTAATTCTGGAGCGTGTCACACAGGAGAAGGATCTGGGGGTGGTAATACATATGGGAGGTAAGCAGGCAGCACAGTGCCAGGCAACTATAGGTAAAGCAAATAGGGTTTTAGGTTGTATTCGGAGGGGGATCATTTATAAACCAAAAGAGGTGGTGTTAACATTGTACAGGAATTTAGTGAGGGCCACATTTCGAATATTGTGTGCAGTTCTGGTCACCACAACTTGGGAAGGACATTGCTGCCATAGAAAGGGTTCAGGGCAAGGCTACTAGATTGATTCCGGGCCTAGCGAGACTCAGCTACGAGGAACGGCTGAAGGAGACAGGGCTTTATCCACTAGAAAGGAGGTGGTTATGAGGTGATATGATTTGTCGGTTGAAGGATAATGAAGGGTGTAGACAAAATAAGTGCTGAATAATTATTCAGCAGAGTAAACGGTGATAGGACCAGGGGGCATAGCCTGAGAGTAAAGAAGAGGAGAGTTAAGATGGTAGTAAAGCAGGGGACTTTTACTCAAAGAGTAGTTAATGCATGGAATGGTCTCCCTGGAAAGGTAGTGGCAGTTGAAACAGTGGATAAGTTTAAATTGGAATTACATAGGTACCTGTAAGTATTGGAGGTAGAGGGGTATGGGGATGTTGATCTGACTTTTTGGTAGCTTGAGCATTGATGGGTGATTGTGTGCACGTGTACGGAGTGTTGTTGGTGGGGGTCTCATCAAGGGGTGTTGTGTAGTTGATGTTATGTTTTTTTTTAACCCAAGACTATGCCCATGCCCCCTACACTTTAAAGAAAATATATATATATAATTTTTTTTTTTTACAAAATCCTACAAAAAATCCTAACAAATTAAAAAAACATGCAAAACACTGCTGATGGGGGGGGGGGACATTTTGCATTTTTCTTATCTTGATCATGTGTTGATAAATTGTGATGATGTGGCACAGGAATGGTGAGCTTAATGGCCTCCACCTGTGTCTAATTTCCTTGTGTGCGTGACCCAGAAATTGCCTCTTTTCTCTGAGCATATTACACTTAATCTGCAATCTGCAATAATGGAATGTGCTGAAAGTGCAAAAGCTAGAAGGCTAATCTGGGACAGAGGCCAGGCAGAAAATCTGGTACAGGGGTTGATGTAAACATTTCTAGCCTGACAGAGAAAAATAAAAAAAAATAAAAAATATATAATTGCTTTCAATTGTTTGTTCATGTTTCAACATATTCCCCCATGAGCTCCTTTCACTTGGTCCAATCACTCGCCTCTTAGCTGTCTAGCCTGGGTTGTAATCAATACTGGATGGCAGTTGGCTCCGAAGGTAGCTCATCCACTCTTTGTCAGGTGTTGTTTTTAGTCCTGGCAGGGTGTCACTGTCACCCTCCCCACGAGCAAAGCCAGTGAGGGGTGTTGGTTTAATCACCAACAACCCAACCATGAGGTAGGTAGCACTGGGTTACATGTTACCAGTGGCAGTCCCAAAAGACTGACCTGACAGTTGTTTGGTCTCAGGATCAAAGTGGTGAACCTACAACAACCGAGTTACAATTCTGCTCTTTAACTTGCTCAAGAGGTTCCCTTGATCTTTCAAGTCAAGCACTATTCTGATCAGCAGTTTGTACAATTGGCACCCATCTGACAACACAGACAGACACTAAATTGTGTAATTTAGTATGAATACAACCAAATTAATAAATTAATAAACTGAAACTGAACACACAACCTTATCCCGAAGCAAAAAACAAAAGTTAAAAATAAAATAAATTACGGAAACCACCTTCATCGTAGCATGAGTGATTGACCAATGCTGGATTCTCAGCGAGCGCTGCATTCACCTCCTGAACAGTTCCTGAGATTGGCGCATACAATTCACTAGCTGCCTTAACGCTCTCCAGTGCACCAAACTCGCCTGTAAGTGTATCATGGAAGATCAATGTTTTGCAGTCCTAATTAATGGCAGTCACCATTCAAAATCCCTCAAACGCAAAACGAGAAATGATGTCCAAATATACACAGAATTACGTTTTTTATTCAACGTCAGTAAAGCTGGGCATCAGATAATGGCAAACTAGAAAGAAGTATTAAAAAGCTTTGTTGATGAGTTTCTTGATTTAAACAATTTTAAAAATAAAGGATAAAAAACAAATCATTCCCATGTCTAAAACATGCATTCCAATCAAGAAGAAAATATTTTAAGAGCCAAAATAAAATAAAATTAAAATTAAACAAAAACTTTGTTGAAACAATCAATAAAAATATACTCTTACAAAAAAAATTTCAATAAACAATAGAATTTCTGGAAAGTGTTTTTTTTATCCCAAAAGAAAGCATGCTTATGACAAAACATTACGGGAGATAAAACGAAATAAAGATGCACATGTCTTCCTTATATCACCAGTACAGGCAATCCGCAGTTTCAGGTGTGTTCTTGAAAATGTGTTTGTAAACTGGATGTTCGTAAGTCGGAACAGTAAATCTCCTTCAAGTACGTGTAATAAGTGATTAATTGATTCTGAACACAAATTAAACCTTATTTTTTTAGAAAAACATTGTTAAATGTGCTCTTCTTTTTTTTCCATCAAAAATGAATAAATTGGAGTAAATAGAACATGGGTAAAGTAGTGCATGGGACGACAAAAGATAACGAGCTAGTTTTTGGGGTTTACGGTAAAGCAGGGTGAGCAAGCACCACTGTCTTTCGTGCTAGTAAGGAACACTGTGGAGAGAATGGTGTGTGAAATTGTGGAAGAGCGCTGCGGCAAAGCCAGTGTGAATGAGGTGGGTTAATGGGTAATTAACTCTCGAGCGTCCGATTTCCAGTGTTTAGCGCTCTCAGCATGGTATGTTCAAAAATGAATGGATCCAACGTTCGAAAGACCGAAAGTATAATGTTCATGTGAACAGATGTTCAGAAGCCAGGTTTCGAAAGCCGGGGACTGCCGACACTAGAAACATCTGTTCTCTACAAGAGCAGCAAGGAGGGCAACTTTACTTTTTATTATACTGGACAAACTAAACTTTTCAAAACATTTTGACCAGAAGTGTGCATTTTAAATGCAGGAGTGCATTGAAGCCAAACAAAACAAAGAAACAGACAGGTATCAAATCAAGATAAAAAAAATTCCCCCCATTTTCACATGAAAATAAGAACATCATTTGGAAGCCATCCCAACTTCATGGAATATTCCCATGCTCACAACAAAGCGAACATCCAGTTTTTAAGTTATTCGGTCCAGCGATGCAAGAGTACATAAGCACGCACGATAATTCACCCACTTATGACAAAAATAATAAATCCCCACTTTCACATAAAAATAAGAACAACTTGGAGGTGGCCATCCCAACTTCGTCGAATGTTTCCATACACATCCAAATTACCAGCAATACTTTTCAAAAGGTTTTGTCCAGCGGTTTAGGAGTGCATAAAATGCAGAGCACGTATGTCAATTGGTCATGTCGTTTTCTGTTCTGAAAGGTTTTCGTACAAAGATACTATTACAATACTGTAAACCGCCAGAACTTGCACGACTCTCCCACTGGGAGCAGCACAACACAATTCAAATATACATTGAGAATTTACATGCTTGCCCCAACAACCACTGCTACTATTAATTTTTTTTTAATGCCCAAAACCTTCACAGGCACATCCCAAGTAAAACCACCAAATTTCAAGTCATTCCATCCAGCGGTTTAAGAATGCATACAAGTCAAACACACAAATGCACAAACACCAAATTAGATATTGTATGATTACAACTAAAGCCCCTGTCACACCTTGACGATTTAGCCAGCATATGGCAACGTATCAAAATTGATCTAAAACACTGGCGTACGCTGAACTATTGATGTTTTTTTTCAGTTTTGGGCGTATATTAACGAGTTGGACGTATGCATAACGTATTAGTAACGTACACAGAACGTTTAGATAACTTATACCAACGAATGATTAGCGTGTTGTCGGCGTTCACAACTTATGCCCAACGATAGTCTAACTTATGCATAGCGCGCAGCAGAGTATCGCCGACGATCACGTGGCGTAGCCTATTAAAAGGCTGCCGCTCGACAATTCAAATCATAACCGCACTAGACATCGAAGTGTCATCACCGTCATGCTGAAGAAAAAAAAAACCATGGAGTCTGGAACACTGACGGGTTCCTCCTGTGAAGCCCATTTTTATATACCAATTCCCCTAAACGCTGCCAATACGCCATTATACGGTAGCTGTAAGTTAGAAACATGTTCAGTAAGTTCTGTGGTCGTCCGGAAGACGTCAAATACGTCTACATACGTCAATATGCGTTGGAGATACGTTACAAATAGGTTCAAAGCACGTTACTCATAGGTTAGACATAAGTTTCGGGTACGCTAGACATTACCTCGACGTATTCCGACTTATGAGTAACTTACAAGTAACGTGTGTCGACGTGTGTCAACGATCGCATAACGTGCCTACAACTTATGACCAGCGTGTGCGGAACATGTGAGTCATACGCTGGCATACGTCGAAAAATTTTGAGCATGCACAAAATTTGTCGACGACCTCGGCATACAACGACGTATGCCAGCGTGCTTCAGCGTGCTCTTAACGCATACAAAACTTATCCATAACGTATTCGCCAAATTTTTCATACGTCGGCATACGCTGGCTAAAACGTCAAGGTGTGACAGCCCCTTAATGCTCTATTATAACGACTGCTATCACTTGGGCATGCAACAGGTCTGTGGGCCATCCTTACCATCAAAATGAAGCTTGTCACCAACTTCTGGTAATCCACAGAAAACCACATCCCCCAATGATTCCTGGTCACAAACCAGAGCAGGTGCATCAGTGACATTATGTTGTACATCATGCAGAAACAAAATATAGATCAATTGCAGAGGAAAAAGCAAGATAAAGAGGGGGAAAATACGACCGATGGACCTGTAGCTTATCTGGGCCCTGGCCTAATGTTGTAACCCAAATTCTGGAACCTGGTGGTATTTCTGCCTGGTGTGTCAAATTGGTTGCATTCTGCCTGATGTGCCTGGAGAAGAAGATTTTTAAAGGAATTAACACGATTTTCCCAAAAGTTGACAAAGGCAGCCATTTTGACACACTTCTGGTCAAATGATCCAGATGACTTCCACAATAAAGTTAACATCCCTACCCTAACCTAATGTTGCCACCCAGATGTGGTGGCATTCTGACTGGTGGGTCCAGAAAAGAAGATTTTGGAAAGAATTTGCGCGACTGCCATTTTGACACACTTCCGGTCACGTGATCAGCATGGCCTCAGCAATTTAACATTAGGACCGGGTTCTAATGCTGTAAGCCAAATTTGGTAGAATTCTAACTGGTGCGTCTCTAGAGAAGATTTCTGAAGGAATTTACGTGATTTCCCCAAAAATCAACTACGTCGGCCATTTTGACACACTTCCGGTCATGTGATCAGCATGGCCTCAGCAATTTGACATCAGAACCCTATACTAATGTTGTAACCTAAATTTATTAGTATCATTCTGACTTGTATGCCTGGTGTTGGCTTAATGGTTTGGGTGGTGGGCTTGGGATCCTAGTGTCCTGAATTCAAATCCCACTCAGCTTTTGAATTAATACCAGGTGGGGGTTGACTCGGCCTGTCATCCTTCTGAGGTTGGCAAAATGAGTGCCAGCATGCTGGTATCCTGTGTCGGAGTGGCCACCCGTCCAGTATTGTGCCCAATAGCCAAGGAGACTGCTTTGGCAGCACCAACGCTCTCTCTGACTGGTGGGTCTGGAGAAGAAGATTTTTGAAGGAATTGACTCGATTTTCCCAAAATTTAATAGGTTGGCCATTTTGACACACTTCTAGTCATGTGATCAGCATGACCTCCACAATTTAACATCCCCATCCTGGCCAAATGTTGCAACCCAAATTTGGTAGCATTCTGGGTCCAGAGAAGAAAATTTTTGAAGGAATTTACCAAGTCGGCCATTTTGACCTACTTAAAGTCATGTGACCGGAACGAGCTTTGCAATTCCTGTTACCAGTCATGAAAGGAATGTTGCTGCCAAATTTCAGCCAGATCGGCCCAGCAGTTTGGTCGAAGAAGTCGAAAAAGGAGAGGGATGGACAGACGCACGGTGCATGATGACAATGCCTTATCTGGAATGTAAATTCCAGATAACCTAAAAATTCAATTGGTGACAGAATTGCTTAGTTTATTCACTATGCAGTAATTCATTGTGAATGAGTGAATTTGGTAACACTGTGCCTGACTCTCCTGTGCCACATCTAACATCCCCACTCTATGATCACTTGATTGCCAGTGCACAAACCTTCTACCATCTGAATGCTCAGCTATTCCATGAACTGTGTCATCTGCATTTTTAGCTTAATTGGAATTTACATTCCAGATAAGGTATTTTCATCGCGCATCTTCCGTCCTTCCCTTTTTTTTACTTTTCCGGGCAAATCGCCTGGCCGATCCTGCTGAAATTTTGCAGCAACATTCCTCTCCTGACTGGTAACAGGAATTGCAAAGCTCATTCTGGTCACATAACCAAGTATGTCAAAATGGCCAACTTAGTAGATTCCTTCAAAAATCTTCTTCTCCAGACTCACTAATCAGAATGCTACTAAATTTAGGTTACAACATAAGGACAGGGTCCTCATGTTAAATTGCGGAGGCCATGCCGATCACAAGACCGGAAGCGTGTCAAAATGGCGGTCCCACCAATTCCTTCCAAAATCTTCTTCTCCTGATCCACCAGTCAGAATGCAACCAAATTTGGATTACAACATTAGTCCAGGGTAGAGATGTTAAATTGCCGGTCATTCCGATCATGCGACTGGAAGTGTATCAAAATGGTGGTCACGCAAATTCCTTCCAAAATATTCTTCTCAAGACCCACCTGTGAGAATGCGAACAAATTTGGGTTGCAACATTATTGTAGGGTCGGGATGTTAATTATATAGTGGAAGTCATGCAGATCCCGTGACCAGCAGTGTGTCAAAATGGCCAAATGAATCAACTTTTGGGAAAAATCGCATTAATTATTTTTTAAATCTTCTTTTCCAGACCCACCCATCAGAATGCTACCAAATTTGGGTTACAACATCAGGACAGGGTGATGATGTTAAATTGTGAAGGTCATGCCGATCGCACGACTGGAAATGTGAAAAAATGACGGACTTTGTAAAATCGCATACATTCCTTTTAAAATCTTCCTCACCAGAGCCACCAGTCAGAATTCTACCAAATTTGGGTTACAGCCTTAGGCCAGGGCGCAGACATAATACAGGTGCAGTGGTCCTATTTTTAAGATGTTCTCGTCCTCACCACAAGATTTTTCTCACACCAATGGAAAGCATAACATGACAATTGCTGGTTGTTGCCATGAAGTACTTTGTAAACGATGATTGGAACAAATGGCCAAAGAGCACTCGTGTGACATGGGGAGCTAAACGTGGCTTATCGTGAGCTGAGAGCATGGCCACACCATGCCTCCTGAGCCTCAAGCAGCCTCGTCAACTCTGCACTCTACCAAACGGTAGAATGAGGAGCATCCAAATCAGTGAAAAGCTAATGTTGATTAATGGGAAAACACGAAGGTGGAAGACCATATGCTAATTTTGCTCCATCAAAGGCAGAGTATTAATGTTACAAAGAGATATGCCCTTGGTCAACAATGATGATAAAATATGAGCAGAATGAACCTGTTGAGCAAAGCAACTCAAGAGGTTATAAAGCTTTAATGGCACAATGATGCCAGTTCTGCAACGAACTAGGATGGCCTCCACAGTCCTGCCACAGGAACTTCCAAGCCACAGGAACTTGCAAGTAACAAGAAAAAGATGTTGTGCAGAACAGGATACTTGCAAAATCCACCCCCTCTCCAAAGGTTGCCATGGATACATCAAATTGTCCATTTCGTTAAGATTAAAATCGACAATATTAATCAAAGGTCAGGTCAATCGGATGAAAACCGATTATTTTTCGCACTGAAATTGATGATTTTTAGAAGTTTGATCCTTTGACCTCAAAAATAGTTGCTTTCCAAATTCAGTGAAGCAATGTGCAAATCCTGTTCAAATTTCAAGTCAATCGGATGAAAAATGACGATTTTAGAAATTTGACCTCAATATGACCTTTGACCTCAAAAATCAATAGGCTTCTCTGTTGAGACTACCTCTACAACTAGATAAAGTTTAATGACGATTGGTTTAAAATTGTGACCTGTAGGTGATCGACAAACAAGCAAGAAAAGACGTCATGCAAAACACGACATTAGCAAAATCCATGAAACAAATTTGACCTCAACAATAAGTGGGGGTTGAATTCAAAGACGAAATATGCAACTCCTCTTCAACTTTCAAATCAATGGGATGAAAACTGGCAATTTTAGAAATTTGGCCTATGTTAACCTTAAAAATAATTGGTGGTTGAATTCAGTGACCTGATATATAAATCATCTTCAAATTCCAAGTCAATGGGATGAAAATTGAGGATTTTAGAAATTCGATCTACTTGTTGACCTTTTGACCTTAAAAATAATAGGCTTCTTGCTTATGACAAACTCTACCATGTGGTGAAGTTTCATGAAGATCGGTTTAAAACTTATGACATGTGGGCGATTGACAAACGAACAGACAGATAGAGACAGAGAAAAAAAAAAAAATCTTCGATTTTGCAAGCAACAAACAGACAGACAGGGGTGAAAACGTAACCTCCATCCACCTTCGGTGGCGGAGGTAATGAGAAAAAAGGGATCAAGGACTTGGGTACCTGTGCAAAATGACTGATTCCCACTGTGCCAATTCCATCTTCCACTAAAACCCATTCATGTTTGTCTGTAAACTTCCGTGCTGTAAGAAAACACAAAATAACAGATCCGTCAATTACAGAAATGCAGTATAAACATAAACAATTAAACATCACAATAATGTGTTGCCTTTAAACAAGGAGACATCAGCACATGTAGTTCCATTTATTTTCGATCACACTATTGTATAATTATATGATCTCCGCTAAAGCTTATCTAGCCCAGCGGATATGTGAAAGCATTGTGCCTTTGGTAACACAAGCATCAAACTCGGCATACAGCTCGGGAATGTCCAAAGGAAGATTCAGCTACAGAGCCATCACAGATTTTTGTTGCGAGGTGTGTGAAATAGCAGATTATTTTTTTTTGAAAAATGCCGACAAATACATTTTTATTTTTACCCATAATATAATTTAGTAGGTGACAAAGAGTTGAGGGAGGCAATATAAGATCATGATCAAGATCTGTGATTTTTTTTTTTTTTTAAGAATCAACGATGTTCTTTTTCACTGGAAGATCACGCACATGGGAAAGGTAATCAAAATGGCAAACAAAATTATATGTTCAACACGCACATTTCCCATAAAATATCAGGTATCAGGTTGTAGCACATTCTCCACCACAACTACAAAGGGCAGGGCACTGGAGAGCTGTCTTGAAATATTTGCACCGTCCCCCGCAGGCTATCTTAAAGCTGCATCGCACGAGTTTGACAAGCTTTCGTAGCTTCTGGAGGAGTTGCCCAACACATGTCCCATTTATTCTTCCACCCCACTCACTTGGAGGTGGAAGCGTGGGAGAAGCAGTCATCATTTGGGCTCAGCAGTAGCCAGCCTAGTATGTAGCCCTCTTCATGTGCTGGATGAGTGCTGCCTTTGTTGGGGAAAGCCAATCCAGTGTTCTCCACTTCTAAATCAAGATCTGTTTTCTATCTCAGTTGACGCACTCCTCACTAACAGCTCGGTCATACAACAAGATCAAACAGCGCTCGAATGACTAACGTAGAAGAAGAAATCTGATGTGACCCTGTTGAAAGCTTTCCAAGTCTCTCAAGCAGTTTTCTTCCCGATACTTCGAAAGCATGACACTGTGGTGTCGCAACAAATGAATGCATGGAATATTTGGCAAAGCGACACACCGCTGAGGCACCAGTACCCTGGCCATTATTTAAGCATATTTCTCGCCACCCCGGCCACCCGCACCCCCTCCAGGCCTCCACCCATCTCGACACCTCAGGCCAAGACCCCCGCCCCATAGTGAAACCTCGAGACCTCAAAATCTCCCTACCCCCACTGCGACCTCTCCTGCCCCCAAAATCCCCTTGACCTACTGCCCTCACCATCTCCTCGACCTCTCTGCCCCCTCACTTTGACATTTCGACCTCCACCCACCACCACTACTACTACTACCACTATGACACCTCAACCTTCCACCCCCATACATCGAAACCTCAACCTACCCCCACAAAAATAACCTCCCCTAACCAACCTCTCGCCCACCCCCCCACCTCAACCTCCTTGACGCCTCAACCTCCCCCTCCTCAACCTGACCTCCACCTACACCAACCCTGGCCTCCCCCTTTCATTTTGACACTTCGACTTCTCCTCCCCGACCTCATTTTGACACCTCGACTTCTCTCCTCCCCCCACCCCTGTTGACACCTCGACTTCTCTCCTCCCCCCTTTTGACCTCGACTTCTCTCCTCCCCCTTTGACCTCGACTTCTTTCCTCCCGCCCTTTTGACCTCGACTTCTTTCCTCCCGCCCTTTTGACCTCGACTTCTTTCCTCCCGCCCTTTTGACCTCGACTTCTTTCCTCCCGCCCTTTTGACCTCGACTTCTTTCCTCCCCCCCCTTTTGACCTCGACTTCTTTCCTCCCCCCTTTTGACCCTGACTTCTCTCCTCCCCCTCCCCTGTTGACACGTCGACTTCTCTCCTCCCCTCCCCTGTTGACACGTCGACTTCTCTCCTCCCCTCCCCTTTGACCTCGACTTCTCTCCTCCCCCCCTTTTGACCTCGACTTCTCTCCTCCCCCCCCTTTTGACCTCGACTTCTCTCCTCCCCCCCATTTGACCTCGACTTCTCTCCTCCCCCCTTTTTACCTCTACTTCTTTCCTCCCCCTTTTTACCTCGACTTCTTTCCTCCCCCTTTTGACCCCGACTTCTCTCCTCCCCTCCCCCTGTTGACACCTCGACTTCTCTCCTCCCCTCCCCCTGTTGACACCTCGACTTCTCTCCTCCCCCTCCCCCTTTTGACCTCGACTTCTCTCCTCCCCCCTTTTGACCTCGACTTCTCTCCTCCCCCCTTTTGACCTCGACTTCTCTCCTCCCCCCTTTGACCTCGACTTCTCTCCTCCCCCTTTGACCTCGACTTCTCTCCTCCCCCCCTTTGACCTCGACTTTTCTCCTCCCCCCCCGACACACACAACCTCGACTTCTCCTCCTACCCCACACCAGGACCCCCCGCCCCTTTCACCCCTTCAATCTTGCTGAGGTTTAAGATTTGTGTTTATTGTAATTAACTTTCTTCATGGGGTCATTCATGGTGTCACCAAATGCACATTTCGTACCCGTCCGACATGAGACCCCTTCACACGCAATAACTATCATCTTCACAAACGTCATCTCCAGTACAAGTCAATGAGACAAAAGAACATTTTATAAACAACAATTTTAAATGGATACCCCAAACACGAACTAGTGAACACACACAAATCAACTTGGTGCACGAACAGATCGCACGACCTCATTGGTTGTAACCACGACCCGAACACTCGATGCCACATTATCATCTCGTCCATCTTCTCCTTCGAGGATTTATCTTCCTCGAGATTTAAATATTTAATTTTCACCTTATCCATCTCCCATATTAAATCCTTTCTCCTCACTTAACCTTTGCCTCCACCTTCCAAAATCCCTGTCAAGCCAGCCACCATACCAGCACCTTTCATTATCCCGCCATACCAGCAGCAGTTAGAGTGTTAGTGGAGAAACCGCGACAAAGGGATGGCAAGAGCGACATCGCATTCCATGGAGGCCTGGAATGAGCGCCGACTCGAAAAAGAACCGCGGCAACCAACGGGCGGAGAACGCGACAGGAAGCCATGTTCCGGGATGTCGAGGGGAGGAGCCTGTTGGGAACAAGCTCCTCCCCTTGTTGGGAACAAGCTCCTCCCCTTGTTGGGAACAAGCTCCTCCCCTTGTTGGGAACAGGCTCCTCCCCTTGTTGGGAACAAGCTCCTCCCCTTGTTGGGAACAAGCTCCTCCCGTTGTTCGGAACAGGCTCCTCCCCTTGTTGGAAACAAGCTCCTCCCCTTGTTTGGAACAGCCCCCTCCCCTTGTTGGGAACAGGCTCCTCCCCTTTGTTCGGATTCTGATCGACGGGGAGGAGCCTGGCACCCCTCCCATTCCCATATACGGTGCAGTACTTTAATTGACTGGGAGGAGCTTGTTTAGTTCAGTGTTACAAAAGCCGGGGGGTTGTTTTCAGTCTACCCTTCCCTGCTGTTCTTACTTTTAAAACTGTTTTTGGTGGAAGGGATAAGTAATGCGAACAGTGGTAGTAACTTGTGATGTGTTGTATGCATAAAACATCGTGCTGTTACTGTAACGTGTTACTCTGCTCTGTTGTAGTATTAACACGTGACTGCTGGAGTGTTTGCTTTAATTTCCCAAATGAATAATTAGATCTGCATACAAGGCAGCATGGTGTCGTCCTTAATGCGGCTGTCCAGCCTGGTCAGCACTCGCTTGTGAACGCTGAAGATCACACTGTCTTTTTAAAGTGGATTTAGGGAGGCATTCTGGGGCGGTTCAACCCACCGACCCACAGTCCAATGTCCATCTCTTCCGAGAGCATCGGTGCAGCCCAAGCAATCCTCAGGAAGATAAGAACTTGCATCGGTTTTAACAGCAGTGGCAATCAGGGCACGGATCTGCAAAGGATGTCGGTCCAGATCGCACCCCACATAACTCCCACTCCACATAACTCACACCCCACATAACTCACACCCCACATAACTCACACCCCACATAACTCACACCCCACATAACTCACACCCCACATAACTCACACTCCACGACTCACACCCCACATAACTCACACCCCACATAACTCACACCCCACATAACTCACACCCCACATAACTCACACCCCACATAACTCACACTCCACATAACTCACACCCCACATAACTCCCACTCCACATAACTCGCACCCCACATAACTCGCACCCCACATAACTCCCACTCCACATAACTCCCACCCCACATAACTCCCACCCCACATAACTCCCACTCCACATAACTCCCACCCCACATAACTCCCACCCCACATAACTCGCACCCCACATAACTCGCACCCCACATAACTCCCACCCCACATAACTCCCACCCCACATAACTCGCACCCCACATAACTCGCACCCCACATAACTCGCACCCCACATAACTCCCACCCCACATAACTCCCACCCCACATAACTCGCACCCCACATAACTCGCACCCCACATAACTCGCACCCCACATAACTCCCACCCCACATAACTCCCACCCCACATAACTCCCACCCCACATAACTCGCACCCCACATAACTCGCACCCCACATAACTCGCACCCCACATAACTCGCACCCCACATAACTCGCACCCCACATAACTCTCACCCCACATAACTCTCACACCCCACATAACTCTCACACCCCACATAACTCTCACACCCCACATAACTCGCATCCCACATAACTCTCATCCCACAAAACTCTCACCCCACAAAACTCTCACCCCACATAACTCGCATCCCACATTACTCGCACCCCACATAACTCGCACCCCACATTACTCCCACCCTTCATAACTCGCACCCCACATAACTCCCACCCTACATAACTCCCACCCCACATAACTCGCACCCCACATAACTCCCACCCTACATAACTCGCACCCCACATAACTCCCACCCTACATAACTCGCACCCCACATAACTCCCACCCTACATAACTCGCACCCCACATAACTCCCACCCCACATAACTCCCACCCTACATAACTCGCACCCCACATAACTCCCACCCCACATAACTCCCACCCCACATAACTCCCACCCCACATAACTCCCACCCTACCCCGTCACAAACTACCAGATAAATCATCGCACAGCGTCTGCTTATCAGAGTTGCAATATAGTGTTAGTGAACTATCTTGCACAATGCCATGTGTCCAACCCCCTCCACTCCTTCCCCCCCCCACCCCCCAACATTCATAAAATGCTGGGTTCCTCACTTGATCGACACTCTATTAAAAAAAACGTGAATTGCCCCCCACCCCCACCAGCACTTCGTAAAAATTGTGGTAGTGTCCCCCTCTAACTACTCTGGTTGCACCCCCTCTCCCATTATCTATCTATAATTCCAGGTGTCTGTGTCTGTGTCTGTGTCTGTGTCTGTGTCTGTGTGTGTGTGTGTGTGTGTGTGTGTGTGTGTGTGTGTGTGTGTGGGTGTGTCTGTGTCTGTGTCTGTGTCTGTGTCTGTGTGTGTGTGTGTGTGTGTGTGTGTGTGTGTGTGTGTGTGTGTGTCTGCGACCGCTATTTCTCGACAACCACTGGTCCAATCTAATTGAAACTTGCCAGGTATATTGCTGGGGACCTGAGTATGTGCCTTTTCAAGGTTTGATAATATGGAATAGGCAAAGCCTAGAAGCGAATGTAGAATTCTTCTTACATTCGCTTCTGACTTTACCTATAACTTGTTCACAACTGTATACTTGCCAACTATACCGTGGTTCATGTAAGCGCCGCACAGCTGATGATTTTGACAGATCTGAGGTCAGTCAGGTGCATAGCAGATATTACCTCAACATTACCTTCACAACAACAACTACACCGCCTGGAACAGGATCTCATCTGAAAAAATAAATATTACCTCAACATTACCCTCACAACAACAACTACACCGCCTAGAACAGGATCTCATCTGAAAAAATAAATATTACCTCAACATTACCTTCACAACAACTACACCACCGAGAACAGGATCTCATCTGAAAAAATAAATATTACCTCAACATTATACCTCAACAATACCTTCACAACAACAACTACACCACCGAGAACAGGATCTCATCTGAAAAAATAAATATTACCTCAACAATACCTTCACAACAACAACTACACCGCCTAGAATAGGATCTCGTCTGAAAAAATAAATATTACCTCAACATTACCTTCACAACAACTACACCACCGAGAACAGGATCTCATCTGAAAAAATAAATATTACCTCAACATTATACCTCAACAATACCTTCACAACAACAACTACACCGCCTAGAACAGGATCTCATCTGAAAAAAATAAATATTACCTCAACATTATACCTCAACATTACCTTCACAACAACAACTACACCACCTAGAACAGGATCTCATTTGAAAAAAATATATATTACCTCATCATTACCTTCACAACAACAACTACACTGCCAAGAACAGGATCTCATCTGAAAAAATAAATATTACCTCAACATTACCTTCACAACAACTACACCGCCTAGAACAGGATCTCATCTGAAAAAATAAATATTACCTTAACATTACCTTCACAACAACTACACCACCTAGAACAGGATCTCATCTGAAAAAAAAATTCCTCAACATTACCTTCACAATGACAACTACACTGCCGAGAACAGGATCTCATCTAAAAAAAAAATACTAGAAGCGAACATAGAATTCTTCTTACATACGCTTCTGACTTTACCTATAACTTGTTCACAACTGTATACGCAATTTCCGGTTACTTCGGCCTGGATTCGGGCGATCAAATAATGTAAATCACGATTAAAAATTATTTTTTGATGATGCGGGAGATATCTTTATTAAAATCAGTGGAGGAAATATACACCATGTCTGATATTTGGGTCTTTCATGTCTCCGACGATGCCTTTATCTCCCGGCATGCATCATTCCTCATGACAAAACCGGAAGCAAAAAAAAAAAACCGAAAGCAAGGAAAAAACAGAAGCAAAAGGGTCATAGCCAACGACACCAATCCAAATTGCCAGGGTATTGTGTTGTTGTTGTTGTTGTTTCCTATTCTCTCATGTGCACACATTAAGTATGAAGCTCACTATGTTCGCTATTAATCGGACAAGTGCTTCCCAAGTTATGGCCATTTATTTACCAGCCAATGACAAGACACGTTGCTGCGTAGCCATGGCCGATGCGCCATTTAGTTACCAATCACAGGACACGTTGCTGCGTAGGCGTGGCCGTTGGGGAAGAGATCCTCAGCCGCGTTCCCCATTACGGGCTACAACGTATGGACTTCTGGATAGTGATGACTTACTGTATCCTAATAATTTCTCGATTTCTTATGCGCATTTATAGATAAACACAATGCCCCAATCCAGTCGTCGTTTACGAGAGCGAAGGAACGGCCTGTGTAGTTGTTTGAAAGTTTTTTGGGGGTTTGCACGTACGGCCACGTGAGAGCGAAGGAACGGCCTGTGTGGTTCTTCTTTCTGGCACACGGCTTGAAAGTTTTTTTTTTCACGTACGGCCACGCACGTACGGGCACGTACTCGTAAAAATTTAATGTGATTGGTCATCTCCTCCCCCTTCTATAAATATTGTGGTTACTCCCACCCCCATAAATATCCTGGTTGAACCCCCACTCCCTTTATAAAAATTAAATGTGATTGGTCACCTCCTCTACCTCTATAGAAATTGTGGTACCCCCCCTAAATATCCTAGTTGCACCCCTCTCCCATTATAAAAATTTAATGTGATCGGTCACCTCCTCCCCCCTCTATAAAAATTGGTCAACTCCTCCCACTCTATAAATTGTGGTAACACCTCCCCCTATAAATACCCTGGTTGCACCCCCTCTCCCAACATAAAAATCAATTGTAATTGGTCACCCCCTCTATAAAAATTATGGTAGCCCTCCCCCCCCTGCCATAAATATCCTGGTTGCAACCCCTCTCCCTCCATAAAAATTAATTGTGCTTTTCTCACCTCCTCCCCCTTTATTAAAATTGTGGTAGCTCCTCCCCTATAAATATCCTGGTTGCACCCCCTCTCCCATTATAAAAATTAATGCTGATTGGTCACCTCCTCCCCCCTCTATAAAAATTGGTCATCTCCTCCTCCCTCCATAAAAATTGTGATTCCCCGCCCGCGTAAATATCCTCGTGGCACCCCCTCTCCCGATATAAAAATTGTGATTGGTCACCTCCTCCCCCCTCGATAAAAATTGTGGTAGCACCTTAATCCCCCCCCCTTCCATAAATTCATAGTTACACCCCTTCTCCCGTTATAAAAATTATGATTGCTCATCTTCTTCACCTCTATAAAAATTATGGTTACCCCCCCCCCGGAAATATCCTGGTTGTACCCCCTCTCCCGTTCTAAAAATGAATTGTGGTTGATCACCTCTCTTAAGCTTGGTGTGGGCTTAATAGTTAGATTGGTGGACTTGGGATCCTAAGATCCTGAGTTCAAATCCTACTTGGCTGTTGAATTAATGCCAGGTGGGGTTAACTCTGCCTGTCATCCTTCTGAGGTTGGCAAAATGAGTGCCAGCTTGCTGGTATACTGTGTCGGAGTGGCGACCTGTCCAGGATTGTACCCAATAGCCAAGGAGACTGCTTAGGCAGCACCAACGCTTTGCACAGAGTATTTTTCCCAATGGATGGATGGACCTCTCCCCCCCCCCTTGTATTAAAAAATATATTCTGGCTGCACCCCCTCCCCTCCCCCTTTATATTATATTGTTATGGATTTCAGAATCCAGTCTGATGAATGCATCCACACATCCAGGTCCTCAGACAGTTATTTCCTTCAATGGATGTTCAGATTAGCCCCATCCCCATGTCGAATAGGATTTTAAATGTGATGCATTGAGAAGGGTAAAGAATAGATCCCCTCTCTTATGGGAAACTTTTTTTTTCTTTACGACAGACACGTTTACACATACAGTATTTCTTTCGTGAGCGCTGACCTCACCTTATTTTTCCTCTGCAACGTTTATGCACATAATTATTTCACGAGCGCCGGCGCCCGCCTTGTTTTTCCTCGGCAACGTTTATGCACATTTTCTTTCGCGAGCGCCGACGCCCGCCTTTTTTTGGAGCGCACGGGATGTCATGGTAATGGTGCGCAAATGGGGTGGGGTGAGCTTGGGGGAACTCTGCGCCCATCGAGACGGGCCACAAATATAAAAAAGAATTGGAGGTCCTTTCTGAGGAGAAAGAAGAAAGCGAGAGAGGAAGCACGCGAGAAGTAAGTGAGAGAGGAAGTGCGTGAGAAGCAAGGAAGAAGCGGGTGTAAGCGTGCAAAGAAGGATAAGTAAGCGAGAGAGGAAGCGCACGAGAAGCGAGCAAGAAGCGGGTGCAAGCGCGCGAGGGAAGAAGCGAGTGTGTAAGCGCACAAGAGAGAGAAAGAAAGCCAGAGTTGAAGCACGTGAGGGAAGAAAGGAGCCAGAGAGGAAGCGTGCAAGCGAGGAAGCGTGTGAGCCCACAAGCGAGGAAGCGAGCGAGTGAACGTGTGGGTGTGAGCAGCGCCGACAACGAGTGAGGCACGGGTCGGTCACCAACGAGTGAGGCTCGGGTCATTAACCAACGGACCGTGTGGATCACTGGACGTCACCAGTTTTGTGAAGTGTGAGGAGTTGCCCGTGTCACAGCACCAGGGTCTAAACCCGCGACAGACGATCTCGGTGCCCCCCAGACGTCGACTGGCGTTCAAGGCTGTTAGCGAGTGGGTGCACGGCACGGCTGGGTGCTGGCGATGGGCGGGACACGCACGCACACATTTCAGGGCGTTTTCACTTCACGGACAACTTCACGGACAAAAAAATAGTTGGCACGCACCAGTGGTTAAATCGCTCGGCCGCCCTAATTAAAATCTAATTGAGATAACATTGGTGCTTTGCCGAGGGCACGGTCCCCACTCAGGTAACCACGTGACCTTTAGTTAAACGGCATAATTAGACAGTGAACACTGGAACTCGTGGGTAACTGTGTGGCGTTCGTGGTTTTAAAACAACCCACCGTACTACAACGTTTGTGAGCGGTGGCCCCAGGTCCGGCTCTTCCGAGGACAACCGAGATTAATCCACCCTGAGCGACAAGCTGGCCGCAACAATATTTTACCAAAATTTGATGAGACTAATAAGCATACATTACTCTACCTTTTGTCTGGGTCATCTCCCCACCCTCAGGGGTCATCTCCCCACCCTCAGTGGTGAATTTGAATTGTGCCCATGGCTGGCACACAGGTACCCTCAGCACATACGCAAAATTTGGTGGGCATCGGCCAAGCCATTTTCAATTCTCTAAGATGTGCGCACACACGCACGCACGCACGCACGCACATATGCACGTACGCACACACAAAGGGCCAAAATTTCGAAAATAGTTTAGTGAGCGTTTTGCGAACACAGACCGAGCCCTTAATTGCTGACAAAATCATATTTGTACGCCAACAGCTAATTACCCATTTAAACAGCGATCGAAGGGAGATTAACATCTGTTTAGCTGTGCATGCATAAACAGCCGTTGAGTTATGCACGTTCAAGTTATGAGTCATTGTTTTTAATCAGTGAGGAGTGAGGTTGCTGAGGATATTGGAAGTGGTGACGGTGCAACGGGGGCAGGCAGTGACGAGGGTGCAACGTGGGCGGGCAGTGACGACGGTGCAATGGGGGCGGGCAGTGGCAACTGTGCTACGGGGGCAGGCAGTGGTGACGGTGCTACGGAGGCGGGCAGTGTCGACAGTGCAACGGGAGCGGGCAGTGGCTACGGTGCAACGGGAGCGGGCAGTGGCGACGGTGCAACAGGGGCAGGCAGTGGCGACGGTGCAACGGAGGCAGGCAGTGGCGACAGTGCAACGGGGGTGGGCAGTGGCGGCGGTGCAACGGGGATGGGCAGTGGCGACGGTGCAACAGGGGTGGGCATTGGCGACGGTGCAACAGGGGTGGGTAGTGGCGACGGTGCAACGGGGGCGGGCAGTGGCGACGGTGTAAAGGGGACGGGCAGTGGCGACGGTGCATTGAGGGCGGGCATTGGCGACGGTGTAAAGAGGATGGGCAGTGGCGACGGTGTAAAGGGGACGGGCAGTGGCGACGGTGCAACGGGGGTGGGCAGTGGTGGAGGTGCAGTGTAGTGGGTGCAGGCAGTGGTGCATGTGCAGCAGGTGCAGGCTGTGGTGCAAGTGCAGCGGGTGCAGGCAGTGGCGGAGGTGCACTGGGTGCAGGCAGTGGTGTAGGTGCCGAAATAGAAATTGGTTGACATGAGGTCTGGGAGACAGTTTTTGTGGGTGATGAGATAATTAAATATGTAGATTCTTCATTCTGCAGGAAGGATCATAGATATAGAATTCTGTGCAGTTTTGAAGGAGCAGGGATTAGGGACATTTAAGAAAGGGTAAACGATATTGTATCAGGTCATGGCAGGAAGAAGTTGGTTGTGGTCCACCTCGGTGCGAATGATGTAGGGAAAGTTCACTCAGAGGTTTTGAAAAATAGATACAGGTTATTGGGTAAGCGTCTCAAAGCAAAGGGTTGTGACGTCATGTTTTCGGGGATTCTCCCAAGATTAGTAAACAATATAGAAATTATTTGTCTTGCGAAAAAAAAAAGAGAATCGTTACTTCGTCTAGCCAAATTTTGTAAACAGACTGTTTCAACAATAATGGCCATGCTGTGCTCCAACTGAAATAAAAGCAATGATCAAATTAGGTGGTGAAAATGCAGAAAAGGTTCTCATATCTGAAAAGGTTTCTTCAATATTGATCAAGAATCTCCATTGAAATTTACTTACTATACACCTGAGATGAGTTCCTTTGGCAACATAAGGAAATCTTTTCTTACAGATACCAAAGGCTCTTTCGATCACTCCCCTCGCACTCCAATTCACCTGGTTGTAGCGTCTATCCGCTGCTGTCCTCAGAATGTGTACTGGAGTCAGCATGAATGTACGGCATGTGTACGCCAGATCCCCCAACAAAATGCCTTGGAATTCTCCTCACTGAAATTTCTCAAATAGCTGCGACTCTTCAAAGATTCTTGAGTGATGTGCTGACCCATACTATTTGGCAACTACATTAGAGAACAGAAGTAGATGGTTGCACACAAATTGGCAATTTAGGCTGTAGTAGCCTTTTCTGTTCATATAATGTACCTGAGTGCATTTGGACCATCAGGATTTACAATTTCCATGTGAGATCCATCAATAGCTCCAATAAGTTAACCCAGGAAATTGTAATATCGCATAGAATCCTTCTGTTACAGCTCTCCTTTCTTCGGGAGTATCCGTAAAACGTATAAAGTGCATTTTCTTCGCACAAATGGCTGCGGTGATGTGATGAATCACTTTGTAACATGTGCACTGTGAAACACCACACATAGCTCCAACATCCAATTGAAATGATGCACTTGCATAGAATCACTGCCATGGGCAATTGTTGGGGGGGATTCAGTGCATTGCTCCTCATTGTAGGTTGATTCAGGTCATTTTGCACTAGATTCAGCAACCAACAAAACGATTCCTTTGAAAGTCTGTAATGCTGGACAAATTTGAAATCGTCACATTTCTCCAGAGAATTGCATCTATCCTCAAAGATTCTCAATGCATGTTGACGAACTGCCCTATCCTCTTCTGCCTCCTCTTGAGCTAATTCAACAACTCCTAACGCATCCATATTCAACGTCCCATGCAAACTATAAATGATAAACCATGCAATGCTTGCTTAAGGGTCTTAAACATTCTTAAACCTTCAACATGCCCTTGTCAACGCGTAAAAGTTTCTTTTTAATGTAAACACGTTTTGATGGCGCATTAGATAAACACTATTCGGCAATACGCGATTAATCTTGAACAAGTGCTCATCACACAATTAGCGATTCTAAGCATATCTAACTCTTAAATGCCTTTCCTAAATTTGGTCCCTTGTGTCTTACTGAAAGAAAAGGTCCAAAATCAAACCATTGCAAGACTTCATGTAAATGTCTATGGGAAACGTAATCAAAAGCCTTCTCTTGATCTAAAAAAAACAAAACAAGGCCATGATAAATGGCACAAACATCAGTCAAGTCACGAATAATAAAAATACTGTTATGGATGTTACGATCAGGAACACAATACATTTGATCCATGTTTGCAATGTCTTTTAGGAAGGGTGAAAGGCGTAAAGTAATAGCTTTGGAAAAGATCTTATAATCAGTGCACAGTAATGACACCAGCTTCCACTCGGAAATGAGTAAAGGATCGCCTTTCTTGGGGAGCAAGGTAAGTATTACTCTTCAATAGCTCAACGGGAGTTCATTCTTTTCCAGTCTCTCTTGGAAGACAGAGCAGTTCAGCGCCAATTAGGTCCCAAAACAGTTCAAAAAAACTTTGTCGGAAGTCTGTCAAAAACCAGATGATTTTTCTTTGCTGAGGCTCTTAAGTGCAATAGAGAGTTCCTCAAGCACGAGTAGCTTCTCCAGGCTCGACCTATGCTCTGGAGGTAAGGTGGAAATACAGTGAAACAAATGGGAGACCATTTAAATCAATCTCCATTGCTGTATAAAGGTTTCAGAAAAAGAGATTGGCTTCCCTCTTGATTCCTTCAGGGTAAGTGATGACAGAGTTGTCGGGGCGTTTCAAGGCAGTAATTTGGGGGTGAGGAATTTTGGATTTGCAATTGAAGAAAAAACAGGTTGGCGTGTCCAATAGGTTGAGACGCTGAAAATGCAATTTTGTTAGTGTTCCCTGGGTTTGGTTTTCAATTGTATTGCTAAGGAAGGTCTTCTTTTCCCTCAGTCTCGGTTTTTGTTGGGGTGGGGGGGGGGGTGGCGGAGTGAGTTTTTAAAGTTTGTTTCAACCTCTAATATTTATTTATCCAAACTAGCGCTTGTTCTACAATCCTCTGGCGTAGCTAAGAAACGTAACTGTTGACAAAGTCCCGAACTTGGACCTTTGTATTGTCTCACCACAGTCGCCGATCTGTAAATTGGTACTTGCAATTTAACAAAATGGACCATACATCTTCAAAGGCACCTCTAAAAGAGGGGTTATCTAAAATGGTGACATTTAGTTTCCAAAACCAGTGACGATTTGGAAACAAATGTGTTTGGTAGCTCACAGTAATCAGGTGGTGGTCTGAGAAACCAGAGGGAGAAATTCCTGTGGTAGCCAGGGGAGACATTGATAAACGGTGAATTGACGTAGAACCGCTCAAGCCCAGCTCGGGATACCTGGTTATTAGCAACTTTACACCAGGTAAATCAATGCATCATCGGGTTTTGCAGACGCCAGAGATCATGGAGACCATAATTTCTTACTATATTAGCCAGTAGCTTAGCTGGCCTGGAATTGGTTTTTGCACAATTCCGGTCCAGATTTGGTTGCAGAGTGCAATTAAAATCGCCCCCCATTATAATGCACCTTTGTAAGTCAAATTGCCTTGTAAAATGTCCTAATCGAGCCTAAAACACTTGTCGGTCCATGCTATTTGAAGGGGCATAAACATTCAGGAAGGCAAAATTAAAATTGTTCGCAGTAAATTCTAGGGAGCCTAAATGCCCTGTGATTATATTTTGGAAAGAGAGCTACAATGGACAGAAATTAGAGTTCAGCAGAAAAGTATTTTTAAATGTAAAAGAAAAAAAAAAACCACATTGAATCGGAAGTTCACTGCCATTAAGGCACCATGTTTTAGACCACATATTTTACACATTGGATTTGTTATTTGTGACTTGTTTGTGTCCTTTATGACATCCCTAAAAATGGTAAGTTTCCTGTTTGGAATGGTTTTCAATTGCTTTCTGACTGCCATCCAGACAAGCAATTGCTTTGCCCAGCTGTATGCATGCGTGCATGGGACGAGATGCCATAAGATTTTGCTAAATTCAGAGCCAAAGGTATGGCTAATCTGCAGCCAATTTGTGTTCCACAGTGTTCAAAATATGAAATTCAATTGATATTAAGTAGTTCCTTTATAATAAACTGACAGACACACAGAGTGAATCATTTGCTTAACCCTGCTTTGCACTACTTGTACAGGGTGACGAGCTGATGAAGGTGAGGACTTGGAATCATAGATTGTTATTCAAGTTTGGTTTATTATACTGTCGATACAATTTCTCCAAAATTAGAATAATGGGTTTGAGGGTGATAAAATAACTATAAAATGTTGCCAATTAAACTTGACTAAAAATAACTGTATTGTTATAAACATTTAATGGAAAATGTACTCAAATATGACGATTATTTCAATGTATCTATTTTAATTTGCATTTTAAATGACCTTGTATCTCTTTTCTGTATTGAAAGATGATCAATCTGCCTCATAAGTGTCCAAAACAGATTGACCTTTCAAGTAATCTTTAATTATTACTCATTATAATAGAATTACCTATCATTTAAAATTATTCTGCTTACTAAGGGATTTTTATGATATAATTAAGAAAAAGCACCAGCAAGTCTGGTTGGAGATATTATTTTCACTCAACTTGAATGTTGGTCTAAGGAAATATCCAGATGTGTTCACAATGCTTCTGACAGCTTCAGATTTTATATAATTCCCAAATCTGTTCAAAGCGGGCTGACGTTCTCCCCTTCCAAACCATAGAACTATGTGCAATCCATCAATGTAACCAAAGGGCTGCAGTCTTGACGTCATTCTGTGCCGGGAGAGAACTTACACATCTGGTTCCTGAAATTATATGCTATAGCCCTTCAAAATTAAGCTGATTGCTACACAAAAGCTGAAAGTGATCTCCACCTGGAAACACTCAACCTGACAAACTGTGGCGCCAGCGTATGGGAAAGAAAAAAAAAATCTTCGTCTTACTAAATCTGATATAAAAAAAAAACTCAATATTTCCATGTATTTTAAAATTTGGAGGGAGACTATTGTTTACCTCAGAATTCCTTATACATGCATATGTATTTGTTTGTTTATTAAATAATTGACTCAAATGTACAGGAGGCATTAAGAATTTCTTCAACAATAACCACACGTTTTTAAAACAGAAAAATGGGGGGATATTGTAATCGGCTCTGTCCGTCTGTCTGTCTGTCATGCTATCTCCTAAACATAAATCCATCAAACTGGGTAGTTATTATCACCACATGGCGAGAAGGTGCAAGAGCAGTATCCATTTTGGCCCTGCTCCTTGGGGTGGGGTCAAACAAAAAATTCAATTACAGGCACATTTTAAAATTAAACTTTGTTTATATGCAATAAACATTGGGAGGCATGAAATATGTAACGATTTTTTGGATTTGACCTCTGGCTCATGCCCCAGGGGGTGGGGACTCAGGGTCACAGGAGTAAAAACAGAAAAACTTTTTTTTTAACAAAAATTTGATATCCATACTTTGTCACTTGAATGCAACTTCACTTTATGAACTAGAAATATGTTTCAGTAGCAGAATAAAGAGTTTGGTTTTCGCATTGGGCATTGGCATCAGCATTGCTTTTACTTCTATCCAGTCATGATTGCAAATCCATTTGCCAAAAGCTCAAATGGCACTATCCGGCATAGGCCGGTTATAACAACATGGATTACGTGAGGCTTTCTGGTTTGCGGCAGTATTGGGAACCAAAGTATAGTGTTATGATGAGACAAACCTATGGGTGAGGAAAATTTTCATTCAGGACGGCTCGAATTATGAAGGTCCAACGAGAGGGAGTGCCATCCTGTTGAAAAATGATCTCGGGATGCAGGTCTTCAATCTGTGGGAAGGCAAATCCTTCCAAAATGTTTATGTAAATTGGTGAGGTCACCGTATCCTGCGCAATGAAAAATGGACACACCAAGCGGTCATGGAGAAGGCCACACCACATATTCACCTTTGCACTGTCACGTCTGTATTCAATGACCACGTGGGAATTTTCAGAGCCCCAGATCCTCACATTGTGCCGGTTGACCTTCCCCGATACATGAAAGCAAGCTTCGTCTGTGAACATGACCGTTTGGAGGAAGACTATTGTTTACAGGTAATCTTCATCATCCTCTATGCGACTGAGCATTTCCAAGGCAAGGCCTTGCGTTTGGGTCCATCATTTGGTTTGAGTTACTGCAGAATCTGCACCTTATAGGCATAAAGCTTCATTCTTTTATGAAAAATCATGTGTACAGCGGTGGTTGGTAGTCCTAGTTCTCTGGATGTGTGTCAAATTGATTTTCTGGGGCTTTGTTGAAATGATTCATGTACTCGGTCAGTGTCTGTTGAACTTGTGCTTGGTCGACCTGTACTTTTCTGTTTCTGACAAAGCAATCTGCCACTTGAATATTCAAATTAGATCATGAAAATATAAACAACTGTGACAATAGCAGTGGCTTCTGTTCCAACCACCCATTCAAGATGACCACAAAGTTGTGTGGTTGGTTCAGTGGAATCCAGTGAGAGATTTCTGTTCCAATCATGAACTGTTAGCAAGTTTGTGTGCAACATTGTTTGAGTGCATTTTGTATTCTCTACACATTTTGTGAATTACTCCTTGAAAAGAATGAAAGCTATACATTTCCTATTCAAGCATCTTTCATTTTATAGAAAAGAAATGTTTTCCACTCCAAAAAAAAAAATTCAATCAAGCATTTTTTTATATTATATTTACAGGATCTAAGGCTCATGGGAAGGCAAACCCCTATTCTAGCAGGGAAAATGGCCTTAAAAATGCCTGTTGTGTTGTGTATCTAAAGCTCATGGTGGAGCTGAAACACAAACATACACACACGCACCCAATGAGCTTGGGGGAAGTGCAGACACTTGGGGAAGGAAGTGCAACATGGGGTTGCATGTGACCCCATTTCTCACAAATGAATGCAACAAGTGCCACAGATAAGAAAATGAATCAAGGAACCCAAAATACCTTTGTGGGAAAGTGGTGTGTACAATGTAGTTATGTGTACAATGGGACCAACTTAAGCATGGAGCATGAATGTAGATTGTCCCAAACATCACTCTCCATATTTGGAGAAAAGCCCACTCGATTACATATACTGTGGATGAAAACAATAATTTCATAATCAGCATTGTGTTTCATTTATCATGAAACCTGTAGTTGAAGCACATTGAAAAAAAATTTATTTTTATTGTCGAATACAATAATATCACAATGTAAAAACTGAGCACCGCTAGAATTCTGATCGTGCCTGCATGAGGTGCAAGGCATTTGTACAGTTAGTTGTAAATGTCAAATAATGCCCGATTTCAAAATGCAGATATACATGAGAAGTTCACGAAAGACAACCAAGTGTGGATCGAGGGGAAATGGGAAGTAAAAATTCAGGTCTTTGTATCGGAAGCTTGACTTCAAACTCTTGCTCTTGTTTTTTGCTAGCTTAGATCAACAGCGGGTTATCAAGCTGGTTATTAACCCTTCCCTGGGTCGACTCCATATTATCCGCTGTTCTCCTATGATCAGCACCAACTGCTTCTGTGACAGACATGAAGCCATCTTGCCTGAGCAAGAAGGTGAGGGAATGGACAATAGTCGGGAAAACAAACGGAATGCATTAATGAAGTGCATAATAAAATTTCCAAATATATTGCAGGCAAAAGAGGGACAGGAAAAGTTATTATATGCAGTTAAAAGGGGTATACAATCTCAACTGATGAAGTGAAGCTTAGAAGAAGAAATGAGAGAGACCAGAAGTGCTGGTGGGAAACAGACTATAAAATCAAGGAGGGAGAATATTAGATAACAGCTTCAGGAAGACTTTTCCACAGGTGAGAGAAGAGGTGGGGGGGGGGTGAATAAATGGAGATTGAGCATCAAGCTTAGAATTTGAGAGGAGAACAAGGTGAGGGTTTGGAGTCAAATGTGTGCAATCTGTATGGGTGATGGTAAGGGAGAGAGGTAAGAGGGTAGGAGTATGTGGAGCAACACCAACCAGAAATGAGCTGCTAAAAATACTACAAGCCCACCAACCTAGCTGGGGTGAGCCTGTGATTCAACCTCCTGGTGCAAAATTCCAAGGACAGGGAGAACCGAAGATTTCACATCCTCAAGGGATGCAAGGCAGGAAGAGGCAACACCAGTCCACAAGGGAAGCTAAATTCTATGACACTGGATTAAGCTTTATAAACTGTTGTAAGATAAAAATGGCAGAGGAAGGACATGGCTCTGCAGAGAAGGCAAAGTACAGCGACCAGCTTTGTAGGCCAAGTTAGAGGTATGATTTATCCTAAATAGGTTACAATGGATCACAAGGCCAAAATCTCCTGATATCCTAACTCTCCTAAACGCTAACCACACAAATAATTTGGAGGATTTAACAGCCAGTCTTTATGGAGAAAACAAAGTGAGATGATAGGTCTTTCCTATATCAAAAGGCATGCTGAGTGTAGAAGGACCAGTTGCTAATTATCTAAACTGACAGGGAGGGATGCTATGGCCAACTGCCTTGCAGAGGGATAAGGAACTATTCTGTATAGAGTGGCGTTGCCTGCAAAAGGACACAATGGATTATTCATGCACAACCAGAATATAAGTCCGAGAATGTTACTTAGGGGATTGCTGGCCTCGATAATGTTCTCTCCCATATGCTACCTATCTAAAGCAATCTGCTGCTTGCAGATATGCAGAAAATCTGATAGCCATTCCAAGAGGGAACATATCATTACCTGACAGTTTGGAAATCAGGGTGGGGTAACAGACAGAAGGAAATGTCTGGAAGATGTCCAGTAAGATGTCCCTGACTTCCTGAAACTGAGAAAATCCATCCATTATTGGCAAGGATGAAATAACATGTCCAAGGTGGAATGACTTTGGTGGAAGCCAAACTGATGATCATAGATCAGAGTGTTGGAGAAGAAATGGGTTTCAAGGTCTGCTGCAATGATAGATTGCACAACTTTGTTTATGATGGAGATAAGACTGACTGGTCTTATCGACATAAGTTGACAGGGTCACCTTTAACACCATTCTCATGAATTGTCATTGGGATACTATTACTCGCCTTCCGTGGTGCAGGTCGGTAGCCTTTGGAGAAAGTACGATTAAAAAAAGAGCAGAGAAAGATGAGGAAACAGAGCATATGCACCTGTTTTGAGTATTAAATCACTGAAAATGTCAGGTTCAGTAGATCAGTGAGAGAGGGGGAAGGGGTGTGATGAGGATAGGATGGGTACAGGAAGAGAGGGATTATGGACCTTGGTTATTGGCAAGGTTATTGTGAGATGGGGGAAGGGGATGCCAACCCAAACCTTCACTTCTGACTGTGAAGTCAGAAAAAAGTCTGACTCTCCCAACCCCCTTATATATCAGGCATTCAGCCTTTGTATGAGCTGTGTCAGTTGTGACTCCATGCTTTAAGTGAAGGAACAGATGAGGTTCATGTTCCAGACACAGACTTGGCGAACTGCACCGAAGTCGATGTTTATGGTGAGAGACAGTGAGTTCCAACCTTCAATGGGCCTGATGTTGAGCTCTGGCACATCCGAGGACAGAAACATACCTGCTGGACAGTATATGTCGGCGAAGTGTCATGTATCGTAGGAGAAAACAACACAAATCAAACAGTGCTAGAATTGCTTTGCCAAGCTGGAATCAAAAGAAAA
Organism: Eptatretus burgeri; assembly: GCF_056783735.1. Lineage (NCBI taxonomy): Eukaryota > Metazoa > Chordata > Myxini > Myxiniformes > Myxinidae > Eptatretus > Eptatretus burgeri. Next base: position 101,882,142 of record NC_140964.1, on the reverse strand, counting down.
AGTGTCCATGAACTGGGCCTGTTCAGTCAATGTTTTTTTTGGGGGGGGGGGGATTTGGCTCTGTTATTTAACTGGTTACATCGATACATTTGTACGATACACAATAATAACCTATTTTGATTTCAATATGAACAACTTAAGTAATAGCCACACTGCCACACATACCTCAACAAGTCCTCAAGTTCATGCTTAATTTTGTTCAGAAGTGGTGGCCCATGGTATACCAATGCTGTGTACACTTGGATGAGAGATGCTCCAGCTTTTATCTTTTCCATTGCATCAGCTCCACTCGTGATGCCCCCAACACCAATAATAGGAACAGATCCTAAAATGTAAAAATGCAGGATATCATGATCACAGAAAATATAATTAAAGATCGAACAATGTAAATGTGAATAACGTAAGTACTTCTTTTAAAAATTTTCCAAGAATACATTTCAACCCTTGCATCTCTTTCATAAATGTCACGCGTGTGCTTCTTCCCCATCACGATATATATATTATGTCTCTTCCTCTTCTTTTTGTTCTTCTTCTTCTTCTTCAAAAGGATTATGTTTCTGAGGTTTTTGTCTGCTCTGCACCTCGTTGACAAGCCTTACTTCCTTCACCCTCTACCCCCGCTCATACAGCACAGTGTTTCTCTGTGCATTTAACAACCATTCAAATCTCCCATCCCATGATCTTTATCTCCATTTGTCAAAGTTGAGAATATGGAATCAGGAAAAGCATCCACCCACACCCAATCCCCTCAAAGCTTCATGTCTCTACTTTCTGCATCCCTACTCACCCTACCCTTTCAATGCTTTCCCCTCACCCCACCCCCTAAATGCTTCTCCCTCACCTAACCCTATAAAACCTTCCCCCACAACCCACACACTCAAACCTTCTCCCATATCACACACACTCAAACCTTCCCCCACATACCACAAACCACAAACTCAAACTTTCCCTTGCACCCTACAAACTCAAACTTTCCACTGCACCCCACAAACCCAAACCTTGCTCCTCACCCATCCCCGACCTCAAAACCTCCCCCTCATCCTGCATACAACGCCTCCTCTTCCCCCTCCCCACCCCCCACCTCCATCTCCAACTATCTCTGCTCTAACTTGACAGATCTCTCATTGCAGGCTGCTGCCAATAAACTAGACATCATCAGTTTAACAGAATCCTTCCTCCCACAGGACGTCCTAAACTCCTTCGTGTCTGTCCCCGCTTTCTGTCTCCTCTGATTTGATAGGCCTGAACCACGCCCCGGCGGCGGAGTTGCTCTTTACATCTAGACTCCATTTCCCACTGCCCTTGTACTGACCTTACATCTCCCAACCCCCAAGTGTACTTCTGGCTGCAACTTCCCCTCCACTCCCACCTCTTGTTCATCTGTGTATTGTACCATTCTCTTAATAGTGACCGAGTTCACTACTCTATCTACATCTCTCTCAGACAACATGGACAAACTTTTAACCACTCATCCCAACTCTCTCTTCTTCATATGTGGTGATTTCAATGTCACCATGCAAATTGGCTGGGTGCTGGTACCTCTCTCACCAGTGATGGTACTTCATGAAAGGACTTCCATGACTCCATGGGTCTGACTCAATCTGTGAACCTTCTAACCCATATTTCTCCCAATGGCAAATCCTCACTTCTGAACTTGGTGATGACTAACATTCCCGCAAATGTCTCCTGCCCGTCTTCTGCTCCAATTGGTTCATCTGATCATGTACTTGTGAAAGTCAACATCTCTCTGGCTATTCTCAGAGAGCTGCCTCAATGCTGGCGAGTTTGGCATTTCACTCAAGCAGAATACAAGCAACCATCGCTCATCAGTACTGTTTTCCCTTATCTACTGCTCCTGATGTTAAGTCAGCCTGGGGAATTCTTCCACAGAAACCTGCTCTCTCTCTCTCTCTCATGCACAGATTCATCCCATCTCATCTTCAATTATCCTACCCCTCTTCAGACCTATGGTACACTGAATCCTGTGGATTACTCTGAAACAACTTTCCTTTTCTTCCTGAAAGGTAAACATGAATGTGGCAATCTCAGTGCTTTCCAAACCCTCTGCAACAGGTGTTTCCACTCTCAGGAGAACCAGAAAACATCTGTCCAACCGTGAGAATTAACTTTAAAACTTTTCTTCCTCTAAAACCTGGTGGCATCTTGCCAAGTCTGTCTCTGGAGTATGCTCCTTTTCCATCCCTTTCCCCTTTTCAAATGGCATCACAGCCAACTGCTTGCGAGAAGGCTGAATGACTCAATTCTGTGTTTGCTTCCAAATCTTGTGTTCCTAACCCCTCACTCTCGGTACCCATCCTTCCCTGTTGTACCCAACTGCTCCTGGACTATCTTTTTCACCTGAGAAGGTTCTTTTAACCCAAGATTCTGAGTTTGTTTCGTTACTGGACCGGACGGCATCAGCTCACATGTCCTAAAATCCTGCTCTTGCACATCTTCTCTGCACCCTTTTCACCCTGTCATTTGTGCTCGGTCATCTTCCATCTGCTTGAAAATCTGCCAACATCACTGTACTACATAAAAAAGGTGCAAAAACTTATCCCCTTAACTGCAGACCGATCAATTTACTTCCAATCATCAGCAAGGTCATGGAATCCATCATCATAGTTGATATAAAAACCTTCCCTTTCTCCAACAATCTCATCTCACATCACCAATTTGGTTTCAGACCTGGACACTCCACCTTCTACATGCTATTTCTACTCTCCCAACAGTGCATTGAGGTCCTCAATGTCAGACATGAGATCAGGGCCGTCTGTCTGGACATATCTCGTACTTTTGATACAGTCTGGCATCCTGCCTTACTCTCTAAACTCTCTACCTATGGCATCCAAGGCCAACTCCACACATGGCTTACTGACTTCCTCCACACTCGTAGCCAAAGTATGGCACTCGATGGAATCCTTTCATCTCTTCTCTGTCAAGGCTGGAGTGTCCCAAGGTAGTGTTCTGGGTCCAGTCCTATTCTTGATCTTCATAAATTATCTCTCTGACTCTGAAAAATCCTCTATCTATTTGCTGATGACTCAACCCTCTGCTGTGACATCCCTCATCCTTCAGACAGGCAGGCTGCAGACTCGTCCCTCTCTTCAGACCTTAAAAAAACACAAGCTGGTAAAATACTTGGAATACGTCTTTCAATCTCCCTTGTGCAAAGTCCTTCCTTGGCATATCTGAACTTCCATTGACCAACAAGGCCTTCATCTGCAGCTTGATGGAGTACTGCTCTCCCCTTTGGGATGGCTCCCGTGCCTCACATCTTGCTCAAGTTGATGCTATGGAAACCAAGGCCTACAAGATTATTGGCATCTCCTATGATGAAGCTGGCTCTGATGGTCTCCCTGTCCTCTATTACCACCTTTCTGGTCTTGCAACTTCTGCTCTTTCCGTACTTTGCATGCCCCTCCCCCTCCCCTCACTGCCACCCCAAGTTTCTGCAGGGCTCACACAGTCCACCATCAACCTCTTTCTGGTGAAACTACCTAAATCTAGGATCACTGATCACCTCCACTCATTTGTTCCTCTTTTTTCCTGCCTGTGGAATCAATGTTCACATCCTCTTCACTCCAATTCTTCCCCCCAGATCTTCAAGCGAGATGTTCACCTCCATCTCAGATCATCCCCAATCCAAAACCATGATCTTTTCTACCCTCGTTAACCCCATCCAAATCACTCCTCCTTCTAATTTTCCAGTTTTCTCTCTTTGGAGTTTCATTGTGTATCCATTTTGTCCACTCCATGCATGCTTGTTTTGCATCCTGTTTTTGTCTGTTCTGTCCTGATCCGTTCACTGTACTAGCTCTTCCACAAGCCACCAAAAAAATATCCAAATGGTCTCTGGAACATATTTTTTTCCAATTATCAAGTCACTGACC
>NC_140964.1:101803249-101873249 GCF_056783735.1 Eptatretus burgeri | reverse complement strand
CCAGCGCATGTCCAGGCCCGTCTGAAGTTTGCCAATGACCATCTGGATGATCCAGAGGAGGAATGGGAGAAGGTCATGTGGTCTGATGAGACCAAAATAGTGCTTTTTGGTTTAAACTCCACTCGCCGTGTTTGGAGGAAGAAGAAGGATGAGTACAACCCCAAGAACACCATCCCAACCATGAAGCATGGAGGTGGAAACATCATTCTTTGGGGATGCTTTTCTGCAAAGGGGACAGGACGACTGCACCGTATTGATGGGAGGATGGATGGGGCCATGCATCGCGAGATCTTGGCCAACAACCTCCTTCCCTCAACAAGAACATTGAAGATGGGGCGTGGCTGGGTCTTCCAGCATGACAACGACCCGAAACACACAGCCAGGGCAACTAAGGAGTGGCTCCGTAAGAAGCATCTCAAGGTCCTGGAGTGGCCTAGCCAGTCTCCAGACCTGAACCCAATAGAAAATCTTTGGAGGGAGCTGAAAGTCTGTGTTGCCCAGCAACAGCCCCGAAACCTGAAGGATCTGGAGAAGATCTGTATGGAGGAGTGGGCCAAAATCCCTGCTCTAGTCTGTGCAAACCTGGTTAAGAACTACAGGTAACGTCTGATCTCTGTAATTGCAAACAAAGGTTTCTGTACCAAATATTAAGTTCTGTTTTTCTGATGTATCAAATACTTATTTCATGCAATAAAATGCAAATTAATTATTTAAAAATCATACAATGTGATTTTCAGGATTTTGGTTTTAGATTCCATCTTTGACAGTTGAAGTGTACCTATGATAAAAATTACAGACCTCTCGGTGCTTTGTAAGTGGGAAAACCTGCAAAATCGGCAGTGTATTAAATACTTGTTCTCTCCACTGTACTTCAGGCACAGGACATGGAGCACCAGGCTTTGAGGGAACGCGAGGCCTTGTCCGTCCGTCTAACAAGATAGAGACGTCTGAGCAAGGCCGAACAGGAACTCGAGGAAGCACGGTTGATAGTGTCATTCTTGGATGCAGGAGATGAGGCACCTACCTCCCTCACCAGATGTCCCACTGTTATCGCCCAGCATGCGATTCCGCAGAGTGGTGAATCGTCAAGTACTCCATCAGTTAACCAAATGAACTGTTGCCAGCACAGCCGCCGCTACGGCAGCCAGAGCCAGCAATAGCCATCACTGCGGACCAACAGCGCACTCCTCAATTAATCATAAATCACAATACATCACCGAATGAGGACGTGAAGCAAACGCCTCCAACTACATGTTTTGATGGAGTCTCATTGAACCTGGGCTCCCATGTGGTGGATACGGGGCCCGCAACAGGTGTACATACCCTAGCCTATTCATCCACTAATACAGCTCCATTACAAGTTTAAAATTTTCATCCCAACATGTTACCATGTCATCAGGCAACATACCGCCCACCTTCGTCTTTACCACACGCGCATCCAGCTTACTCATCTGTGATGCCTGCAACACCCAACCTCATGGACCTGCTGATACCTTCATCCTATGGGGGTACCGAAACCGAGTTTGTCTTCTTTCCAGAGTGGCAGAGAAAGTGACTTTGCCCTTCTCAAGCTGGCATTGGATAGCTCGATAAGTAATCACACCTACTTGTCGGAGGAGTACAAATATCAAGTACTCTTAAACCACCTTAAGCTACCAAGTGCATACAAGCTTGCTCAGGCATACATGCATGATCCGAAGCCATACACAGCAGCCTTAAGGGCCCTGCAGGATAAGTATGGACAGCCAAGACAACTCATAAAGAGCGAAATCGGTGCTATCATGAACATGGCACCAGTAAGGACTGGAGATGCAGAGGCTTTTGAAGACTTTGCTCTTGCAGTGCACTCCCTTGTGGGTATGTTGCGATCCCTCGAAAGTGAACATGGATTTGAACTACGATGTGGCGCACATGTAGACAGGCTGATTAGCAAACTGCCACCGAGTTATTGTGATGGATTCATCGAGAATCAGACCTGCACGTTGCGCCATCTGGCAGCTTGGCTGCAGGCCAAGTCCTGAGCTCAGCGTATAGCAGACCGAGCTGCTGTCCTCTACAAATGCGAGGGCCAGGGATCAGAGAGAAAGGAACAGCGTTCTTCATCTTTCAAGGGGAAAGAATCACGGGCATCTGTGTTTCTCAACTCCAAGTTACCGATGGCTGGCACGAGGACACAGCCATTGCATAATGTTTCTTCAACAACCAAGCCCAAGCCCTATTGTCCTTATTGTGACACCAGTGATCATTACCTCGGTACATGTGCGGAATTCAAGAAGCTTTCCACAGACCATATTGTCAAGTGGATAAGGGAACATGACCATTGCTGGAGGTGCAGTCGGACCCACCCAGCTGATCACTGTACACTCAGGAAGCCATGCGTTACTTGCAACGAGTTGCACCTAACCATCCTACATTATGTAGCGCAGAGATCCAGCAATACCGTCTTAATGACAGGCTCTTCACCAACTGCGGTGTACCTTGACAAACCTTCACATCCACATGATGTCCTGTTGAAGGTCGTCAAGGTTCTTCTTCATGGCCCACAAGGATCCATAGAAACCTATGCCATTCTAGATGATGGCTCAGAAAGGATCATGCTCTTGAATTCAACAATGGAGCAGCTGAACCTAGTGGGTAGACCTGAAACACTGCTGCTCAAGACAGTGCGAGAAGATATGTTGCAGTGCACTGGGGCTTCTGTCAAGCTTCAAATATCCTCGGTTGAAAACCAAAGCCAAAGATACATGATAGATGCAGCATTCACTGCCACAATGCTGCGCTTATCTGAGTATTCGTACCCAGTGGCCGCTCTTCAGAAACGGTACCTCCACCGAGCTGGAATACCACTCCCTCTGATTAACAAGGCTCAACCAACAATATTGATTTCAAGATTACCTGCACCTCATCTTGCCAAGGAAACCTGTGCGGTTCGGCCCAAAGGGTGCTCCAGCAGCAGTTTGTACCAATCTGGGCTGGTCACTACAAGGACCGGCCAGCATACTGCAACAAAGGGCGATCCAGCAACATTGCATGTTTGCTGCCATCACGCCCTTATCACCAGACCTAATGAGAAATGTGGAGCAAAGTGATGAGACTGAACTCCAGAAGTTGACCTTCTGTGGAACGATGTCAGTAGACATACAAATCTTACCCAACCCTTCACAGTACGAGACCTGGAATGATCTGGTTGTGGCTGCACAACAGTGTCTCAACGGGGTGGCCTCAAATCAAGACTGCCCTACCTTAAGCGCTCACCAACGTGGGGAGATAGAGAATCTTCTGCTTCGACGCTCGCAACACGATAGTTTCCCAGACGAAGTTCAGGTACTTGCCATGGGTAAGGATTTACCCACCGGAGGTTGACTGTCATCTCTCTCACCTAAATATGACCTTACCCTTGGTCTCATCAGGGTAGGAGGAAGATTACATCAGGGTAGGCGGATACCCTTCCACAAGATGTTGTCCATCCTATCGTCTTAGATCCTCATCACCCAGTAACCAAGCTCCTCATCCGAGAATACGATGACCAACTGCTTCATTGTGGTCCAGACCGAATTCTCGCTGAAGTGCGTCGCAAGTACTGGGTTCTGTGTGGTCGAGAGGCTATTCAGACACCAACATCAATGCTGTGAGTGCCGAAGATGGCGCACCAACCCAGAAGTGCCAATGATGGCTGATCTACCTCCAAACTCGGTTAAGGCTATGCAAGTCTGCCTTCTATTCCACTGGAGTGGATTGTTTTGGTCCCTTCACCGTAAAAATTGGAAGAAGAACGGAGAAACACGAGGGTATAATCTTTAAGTGCCTCACCACCCATAGCGTACATCTGGACCTACTGGAGAGCCTCGATGCTGATTCCTTCCTAATGTCCATCCATCGCTTCATAGTTCGTAGAGGGAAACCTCATGAGATGTTATTGGATAGAGGCACCAACTTTTGTGGGGGAGATGCGGAACTTCGTCAAACTTTCTCTGCCCTCGAACCTGTTCTTGCCGAACATCTCGCCCACCAGCACGTGAGCTTTCGCTTCAATCCGCCCAATGCACCACATTTTAGCGGAGTATGGGAGCGAGAAATCAGGTCGGTGAAGAACAGCCAACGGGTCGTACTTGGAACCCGTACTGTGACGGAGCCTGTGTTGTGCACGGTCCTCATTGAAGTTGAGGGAATCCTTAACTCCAAGCCTTTGGTTTATGTATCATCAGATGTAGCCGATATTGATCCTGTTACACCCGCTGTGCTGCTGATGGGATGTCGTGATGCATCGCCACATCAAATGGTGTATCCGGCTACGGAGATTCTCGGACGCCATCGCTGGCGTCACAGCCAGATCCTTGCTGATCAATTTTGGTCCAACTTTAATAAGTATTCCCTTCCCAATATCCAGCTTCGACAGAAGTGGCAGAAGGAGAGTCTGGGGTTGACTTCGGACGATGCAGTTTTGATTGTCGTTTCCCAGCTGCCTCGTGCTCAGTGGCCAGTTGGTAAGGTCATGGAGACCTTTCCGGGTTCAGATGGCCGTGCTCGAACTGCCAGCATTCATGTTCGTGGCAAGAACTATGTTCGACCACTTGCTAAATTGTTCCGACTGTCGAAGCTTGATGACAATGGATAAGGGGTGAATGGACTGGAAGACTTTCCTTTTTTTACAAATTTATCTCACAAATTTGGGGGTGGCTGTTAGAAAGTCGTTGATGCTTTGCTATATATGTGAATGCTTTACTGCTTTACTTGTGAATGTTTTCCTGCAATCTGTTGATGCCGTGTTGGTATAATGCGATTCTGTAATTCTCACCTTTTTTTCCTATAATCTCCACCGGAAAGGGGGGAGAATTTCCAGTTTTTTGGCTTACTGGTGCCTGGTGTGTGTGAGTTGGTTGCCGCCATCTTTGCCTTGATTAAATTGTTGTGCAGTAAAGGAGTTTTGGTGTCTCATCCTGTCCGAACTGTTTGATCACGGCACTTTTCCTGGATCCACTGTTCTCTATCATCCCCCGTACTAGCACTCCTTACTGTAGGATTCCAGAGCCTACGTTTCACGGACACATCAACTTAAAATAAACGTGAGATTTAATGAAATCAGACAAATATTTACAAGGGACAATAATTCAGAATGTAATAATAATAATAACATGAAGTAAATAAATCCTAAAGTCAAGGCGCCTCTACACACAGACTTAAATACGGACAAAGGGAAACAAAATAAAAGCAAATCCTTCCATTATTCTGGCACTTAGCTGGTCCAGAGATGGTCTTTATGGAACATGGAATTGAGGCGTTTCGTTCTGCATATGTCGATGCGCGCAAAATGGCGCCAAGCCGCTCTCTCGCAGTGGGAACGTTCATCAAGCAACAACGAATACGAGAATCGTGCTGTCTTCTTCATCTATCGAAGGAAAGCCAGCCGTAAAACCTTGTTCTTACAGGCCATCTCCGAGCTACGTTCTCTCTCGACCACACGCGTCTCTCACTCCGCACTCGTGCATTCCTCCTCCGAACTCGTCCCACCAAGCCAACCACCTCCTCGCTTCTCTATCTCTCCTGATGTCACACCAAAAAAACCATTCCATCTTCAGGGTGTGGCTTGCTCGCACGAAACCCAGGAAGGCGGGGCATCTGCCTGCTTGGCAGGTTTGGCTAGCTTTTGTTATAGATGTTATAAAAGCACAACTCCATCTTTGCTGGTTTGTAACACAAAAACATGGGGAAAAGTTACAGGGAGGCAATCGCATACTGGGGAACTTGGCTTAATCCCTATAAAATTAACACCACACCACCCGTGTGGTGACACGTGCATATATATATATATATATATATATATATATATATATATATATATATATATATATATATATATATATATATTATATACTTTTGGGCCCTATCAATCTTAGAAATTAGGCCTGTGTTGACCTTTTTACCTTAAAAACAATTGGTGGTTGAATTATGACTTAATTGGTGGTCGTTGAACTTTGACCTTTTGACCTCAAAAATAGTTGGTTTCCAAATTAAGCGATGCACTATGCAATTGCTGCTTAATTTTCAGATGAAACAGAAGAAAATTTACAATTTTTCAGATGAAATTTGATGATTTTAGAAGTTTGACCTTGAGTTGGCCTTTGAGCTTTTGACTTCAAAAACAGTTGCTTTCCCAATTCGGTGATGGACAATGCAATTGCTGTTTAATTTTCAAGTCTCCCCTCTGGGCTGGTGCTCCCGCCTCTCACCTTCTCGGCTTCACGATGTGGAAGCAAAGGCATTTCCCGTGATCATAGGTATCTCCCATGATGAGGCTGAGTCTTTGGGTCTCTCAATCTCTCACTGCAGGCAGGTCGGTGGTCTTTCTGTCTTCTGCCGTCTCTTCTCTGGCCTCGCCACCACTGCACCACTGCCCCCCCCCATATTTCCGCAGTGCGCTCAAGGTTCACCAGCCACCCACTTCTGGTAAAACTACCAAAATAAAGAATCACTGCTCACCTTCACGCTTTCATTCCTCTTTTTTCCCACCCTTAGAACAAACTTCCACACTCTATTCAATCCCACTCTTCCCTCTCGGTCTTTAAAACAGCTGTTCACCGACATCTCTTATCTTCCCCCATTCAAAACCATGAACTTTTCTACCACCCGTTAATCCACCCCAAACACACCTCCTTCAAATTCCCTACTTTCCTTCCTGAAGGTCCCTGTCGTTTAAGGACCTGAAAGTCCCTGTAGTGTCCATCTTGTTTACCCCGTGTATCCCAGCCCATCCCTCACCCTTCCACAGATCTCCTCATGTCTCTGTTCCCCACTGTTTTGTCCTTCCACCTCCCACCCTCTTGTCTCCTGCTCCCTTTGTTATATGTTCTGTGTGTTAGCTCTTACACGAGCCTCAACATTGCAAACAAAAAAAAATTCACCTGATATGCAAATCCTATTCAAATTTCAAGTCAATCTGATGAAAATTGACAATTTTAGAAATTTGGCCTATGTTGGCCTTTTGACATATGTTGACTTCAAAAATAATTGGTGCTTGAATTCACTAAGCTGATATGCAAATGATCTTCAAATTTCAAGTCAATCGGATGAAAATTGACAATTTTAGAAACAATTTTAGAAATGTGGCCCATCTTGACGTTTTGGCCGATGTTGACCTCAAAAATAATAGGTGGTTGAATTTAGCAAACTGATTTATAAATCCTCTTCAAATTTCAGGTTAATCGGAGTAAAATTGAGGATTTTAGAAACTTGGCCTATTTTAACCTTATGAACGATTCGTTGAGCAGTTTGGGCTAGAGGCTTGTCAAAGTGGACATCTCTCTGGCTGTTATCAGAGAACCACCTAACCGCCGTCGAGTCTGGCATTTCACTCAAGCCGACTGGCAGGGTCTCCGAGCAGCCATCAAACTTACAGACTGGTCTCCTATCACTACTTTCTCAAACATCAACTCATCCTGGGAATTCTTTCAAAGAAACTTGCTCTCCCTCATGCACAGATTTATCCCCTCTCGTGTTCAGTTGTCTTACCCTTCCTCCCGCCCTTGGTTTACTGAAGCTTGTGGCGAGGCAGTTGTCCTGAAACAACTTGCCTTTGCCTCATGGAAAGCAAACCCAACTGAGGGCAATCTCAGTTCTTTCCACAAAGCTCGGAACAAGTGTGTATCTACCCTCAGGAGAGCCAGAAAACAACATCTTTCTCATCTCAAGTCTGAACTCTCAAACCTCTCTCCCTCCTCAAAATCCTGGTGGCGTTTAATCAAATCTGTTTCTGGTGTATGTTCCCCCTCCATCCCCTCCCTTACCTCAAATGGCCGCACTGCTGATTCCACACGTGATAAAGCTGAATGTCTAAACTCGGTGTTTGCAGCTAAATCTTGTGTCCTAAACCCATCACCATCTCTACCCACTTTACCCAGTCGCACCCAACTGTCCCTGGACTCTGTATCCTTTTCTCCTGACAAGGTGGAGAGCTTGCTTTCAAACCTCGAGTCAGATTCTGCAACCGGTCCAGACGGCATCAGCCCACGTGTCCTCAAAGCCTGCTCTTCTGCTCTTGCTCACCCTCTCTCTGTTCTATTCACCCTCTCATTTGCCCAAGGTCATCTGCCATCTGCTTGGAAATCTGCTAACATCACTGCCCTGCATAAAAAGGTGCAAAAACAGATCCCTATAACTACAGACCAATCAGCCTTCTCCCAATCATCAGCAAGGTGATGGAATCCATCATCGCTTCAGATATGAAATCCTTCCTCTTCTCCAATGGCTTGATTTCCAATCATCAATTTGGTTTCAGACCAGGTCACTCTACCCTGGATATGCTGCTTCTGCTCTCCCATCAATGGATGGAGGTCCTCAATGCCAAACAGGAAATCCAAGCCGTATCCCTGGACATATCACGTGCTTTTGACACAGTCTGGCACCCTGCCCTACTCACCAAACTTTATTCCCATGGTATTCAAGGCCATCTCCACTCATGGCTCGCAGACTTCCTCTCCTGTCGCAGTCAACGTGTGGCCCTAAATGGAGTTCTTTCATCCCCTCTTCCTGTGCAGGCTGGAGTTCCTCAAGGTAGCGTTATGGGCCCTGTTCTTTTTCTGGTTTTCATCAATGATCTCTCGGAGTCTCTGGAAAATCCTCTATTTCTCTTTGCCGACGACTCCACCCTCTGCCGTACCATCTGTCATCCCTCAGACCGGCAAGCAGCAGCTTCTTCGCTCACTGCAGATCTGGATAAAATCACAAACTGGTCCAACACGTGGAACATGTCTTTCAATCCAGACAAATCTCACACTCTCACTATGTCTCTTCGAAAGGACCGTTTACAAAACCCCCCCATCCACTTTCTCAACAATCCTCTGGAAGAAGTCTTTTCTTTCAAGCTTCTAGGTCTCACTATCTGCCATGACCTTTCCTGGGAAAGTCACATTTCCAACCTCGCCTCAAAAGCCAGTTGCCGACTGGGAATCCTCCGTCGTGCTAAGTCCTTCCTCGGCCCTCTTGAGCTCCTGACCACTTACAAAGCTTTTGTCCGTAGCCTGATGGAGTACTGCTCTCCCCTCTGGGCTGGAGCTCCTGCCTCCCACCTTTCTCGGCTTAACGCTGTCGAAACCAGGGCATTTAAGATCATCGGCATCTCCCGCAATGAAGCTGAGTCTTTGGGCCTCTCACTCAATCACCGCAGGTTGGTCGGTGGTCTTTCTGTCTTCTACAGACTCCTCTCCAGCCTTGCCCCCCCCTGCTCTCTCTGCGATTTGTCCCCACCACATTTCCACAGGGCGCTCAAGGTCCGCCAACAACCCCCTTCTGGTAAAACTACCAATATCACGAATCACTGCTCATCTTCACTCTTTCATTCCTCTTTTTTCCCGCCTTTGGAATAAACTTCCTCACTCTATTCTTTCCCATTCTTCCCTCCAGGCTTTCAAAACAGCTGTTCACCACCACCTCTTATCTTCCCCCATCCAAATCCTCGATCTTTTCTACCCCCGATAATCCACCCAAGCCCACTTCCTTCATTTCTCCTGCTTTCCTTCCTGAAAGTCCCTGAAATGTCCATCTTCTCTTCGCCATGTTCCCCGTCCCATCCCCATCCCTCTCCCTTCCACAGTTCACCTAATGTGTCTGTTCCCCACTGTTTTGTCCCTTCCACTCCCACCCCTCTTGTCTCATGCCTCCTTGCTGTGAGTTGTGTGTTTGCTCTCATACGAGCCTCGACCAAGGTATACAAAAAAAAAAAAGAGGCGAGTGGACAGACAAACAAACAAACAAACAAACAAACAAACAAACAAATGGAGGTGATCAACACACTTGTCAAAAAAAAAATTGCCAAGTAGTAAACCAGGTTTCTTGGAAGAAGAAACGAAAATCAACGAGAAACCTCAAATGTGAGTTTCATGAGTGGCCTCTGAGCACACTCTTTACCATGATATGAAAGAGGTTGGCTTAAACAGAGACTGGGATAAAATGAAGCATCAAGGAGAAAAGCAAAATAATGAAGTGGAAGTCAACGTAGCTTTTGCCTGTTCATACTTTCTTCTGCATGTTAAAGATGCGATCACACCTTTCAACCAAAGTCTACTATAGCTGACCTCCAGGTAAGTGGACAGAAAAATGTAAACACCAATGTAAAGTCACTTAATACAGTGTTGGGTCTCTACACAGTGGTGGGCCAATACGTGCAGCCAGTATAGCTAGTATGCATTGTGGCATCGAGTGCACCAGCATCTGGAATTCTTCAGGAGGGATGCGTTGTAACCAAGCACTCAGGGTTGTAGAGTTATTTAGGTTGGTGCCACACGTGCACTCGTCTGTTTGTTCAGAACATAATGAAGGATGATTCATTTTACCATATCACATTTCTCCATTGCTCGGTAGTCCATTGCCTGTGCTCTTTGCACCACTTCACTCACAAATGTGCATTGCCAGGTGTGATGAGTGGTTTGTGCACTGGAACCTGACTATGGTATCCCACTCTGTGGAGTTATCAGCAGACCGGAATTGATGAAAATGGCTGCTCGTTCCACAGGTTGAAATTTACAGTCAATTGACCTGCAGTTGCTTGTCTGCTTTGCCTTACACTTCAAATGAATGTGGAGTATTCAATTCCACCTACTGTTGCCTTTCGCTGATGATGCCTTTCCTTCGGAGTTCTATACTGAAATCACATTCAACACCGTGGCTCGTGAAACATCCGCAAGTTGAGCTCTCTTTGTCACTGAAGCTCCTGCTGAGGCCTAAGTCACATTTGGCATGGTGGCCGTAGGGTCTACAAAATATACGGCCACTAGCAATTATAGGGCAGCCGCAGTATTTCCACGGTCACACAATGTAGCAGTCACATATGTTTTTATTTTTCGGGTAGCCGCACGGCGTATTTATAAATTGTGGAGACCGAAAACGTGGGGGTGCTGTACGGTCTTTGATTTGATGTCGCACGGTGGCCTTAGGGCGTTCCTGCAGCGGCCATATAATTTTCAAGGCAGACGCAAGGTGCCCGCAAGTCGACTGCAGGGGGGCCGCAGTGGGGCCCGAAGGCGAACGTAAGGCCAGACGGACGGTAACGAGTGGGTTTTTTTGAACCAGTTCTTTTGTTTCGGCTTGTCAAATTGCTCCGGCGAACGTAGAAATGAAAAAAGTTATAACTCCGCGCTATAATTCCACGGCGACCCTACGGCCTGTAAAATATAGCCATACGGCGTAGGGCCACCCTGAGGCCACCTCAGAAACTCTGAGGCCGCCACACGTTTCTGTCAATTCAGAGGGCGTATGGCCGCCGTATCCTCGCCGTAGAGCAAATGTGACTTAGGCCTAAATGCGCCCCAACAATCACCCCTCTTTCAAAGGCATTGAGGTCTCCTCTTGCAGCCATGTGAGCCATAATTATAGGCAACCAGGCCTGTGAAGAATTTTTATACATGACCCAAAGCATGCTGAAATGTTATTTGCTTCATTAACACATGATCCACACCTGTTGGAAGCCAGTGCTTTCAATATACTTGATGTCCCTCATTTACCCAGGTGTTTCCATTTTTTTGTCCACTACCTGTATATGATGCCAGAAAAATAATCACATGTGACAAATAGGAACTACAAACAGCACTCAACTGCACACTAAGAATAACATGCATCCATTTCCAGAGGGTATATAATCCTATGGGAGGACAAATGGCAACAGCACATGCAAAGTGATAATGTTGCAAACCTAACTTTTCCTAATCAACTCAACCTCAGGCCGTGCTCATCACTTACTTTTTGACAGTGCAAACTGTATCTCAGTTCGTGCCTCCAGTCTCTGTCTCACTGCAGCATACCCATCGCTGTTGAAGCCATATCTACAAAACAATAAAGCTGTGATCACGCTGTTTTAAAACAAGCAACATATTTATTACAAGCCATTTTAAACTGTGAACATCGCTCAAACAAAACTACCTTAAACTGCCTTCTCTCTGAATTGAAAAATAGGTATTAAAGCTTTTCAATCCTTGTCATATAAAAATTGGATGAATAGCTCAATGGAACGTCACCTTTTGGATCCAGCCTGACTTAAATCTGTATAAATATTTTAAAGTGTTTGTGTGTTTGTTTCTGCATTTGTGTGTTTATTTGTATGCTATTCTTTCACGGCCAAACCGTAGCACCCGAGAGAGTAAAGAGAGCCAGAGCAGAGAAGGAAAGGAGGTTTAAAAAACAATACAAAGGCCATAAACTTGTATGCGATGTAAGAGTTGTAGACATTGTTCTTTGCCCTAATTGTAGGAGATGCCAATATGTTGAGAGCTTTGGATTCCACAAAATGCAGGAGAGAAAGATGTGAAACAGGGGTGCTCGTCAATAAGGGAGATCAGTACTTCCTGGAGCTATGCACAAAGGCCTTTTAGGCCGTGACAAGCTCTGATGTTTCAAGAAACAACTTAGGTTTATGGATCACACAGTCTGCAGCTTTTTTGGAGACCAATTTTGCTTTACGGTCAGCCCAGGAGAGGTTGTTCAGTCTATACTATTCCTAATGATGAGGTCTTGATGAGAAGCAACCGCTTCCATTGGCTGACCATGGAAATAAGTTGGTTTTTTGATGATCTTTCTGGAGCGACAAAGTGAGAATGTGATATTTGCCATGATTGAAAGTTATGTTCCATCTGTCAGAGCAGCACCTAATCAAATCCTGAAGATCAGCACAACGTAATACCACTGACTGTCTGTTAGTGGGGTGGGAGGGCTGAATGACATAGTGTGGAATCATCTGCAAAAAAAGAGAAATTTCACAGAGCAATGGATAGATCATTAAAGTGGATGGGGAACAAGACTAAGCAAAATACTGTCTTGGGGCAATTTAGCCTCAAATCCATCCATCCATTGGGACCAAACTCTGTGCAGAGCATTGGTGCTGCCTAAGCAGTCTCCTTGGATATTGGGCACAATCCTGGACGGGTCGCCACTCCGACATAGTATACCAGCAAGCTGGCCCACTCATTTTGCCGACCTCAGAAGGATGACAGGCAGAGTCAACGCCACCTGGTATTAATTCAACAGCAGAGTTGGATTTGAACACAGGATTTTAGGATCCCAAGCCCACCACTCTCACCATTAAGCCAACACCAGGCATAGTCTCGAATGGGAGAGGAGGAAGTCGGCAACCCAGGCATATTGGTGGCAATGTATGCCACAGGTAGCAAGCTTGTCAAGCAGAGCAAGATGCCAGATTGTGTCAATGCCAAAAATAGGTCTAAGGAGATGGTCCTGGCCTCTTCTTTGAAATGTATGGCCTTCAACCTTTGCAGTGAGAGCAGCAGCAGAATGTACAGAGTTTAGTTACTGGTCCCAGAATCCACACTGATGGTAAGAGATCATGATATGGGAAAAGAAGAAAAGGGATGTCAGCTGCAATGACAGGTTTCATGACTTTGCCAAAGATTGAAAATAAGTGCACGAGTCTGAATTTTAAACCTTCTGTTTTTGTACCCGTTTTATATATGGAAGTGATGTTAGCTCATTTCCAGGCAGATGGGAGGAGGCCAAAGGAATAGCACAAATTTAAGAAAGGGAGGATGCTGGTAATTATTTTTTGAGGTGCCACTCCCTTAGCCTTCAACTTATCGGTCTAAAACCCACAAGGCAGTGATGTACAGTTTCACACTTTAGTTTACATAATTTAGCTGCTTAGCAGAGACCATTATTACACATAAGCAGCTATAGAGCAAGAGCCTGGGGGTACTTGGTTAGCTGGAAAGGTAACCAATTTATTGCCTACCACAGTGTCCCATGTCCATCCCTGGGTACAGAACTGAACAACTGGCATGCCCCCAGTGGTGGGTGTGGCGAGGGGGGGGGGCATTACTAACTTACCCAAAAGTTGATCTGGATCAGCTTTGTATGGTAACCCATAAAATATCACTTATATCGCCCAAATATCATCCTTAGTACATAACTTGGCTGGCATTTTCTATGTTGGGGTACCCCCTCCAGTCATTAATATATGACACTTCAAAGTTGATCGAGATCAGCTCATGAGGTAACCTCTTGGAATATATTACAAAATGTTCAGTAGGACCCCATGTATTATGAATGCCCATTACCAGTGGTTTCTAGCAGTGGGTTACCCCTGCCAGTTGCCCTGAAAGTTGCCCCGCCCTGGATTGACCGAGATCAGCTCATAAGCTAACCTCTTGGAATATATTACAAAATGTTCAGTAGGACCCCATGTATTATGAATGCCTATTACCAGTGGTTTCCAGTGGTGGGTTACCCCTGCCAGTTGCCCAGAATGTTGCCCCTCCCTGGATTAATAGAACTTTCCAGATGCACATTCCAATGAAAGTCTTACTTCCTGAAAATTTAAAATCAAGGTTTATTTTTTCGTTTAGTGGGTCTTTATTGAATTCACAACAAGGTCTTACATCAGGATTACAGAAGGGTCAGCGCCAATGCCATTATCGGCCCTATAAAATCAAGGTGATATCACGTAGTGATATGAAAGGCCAAGTATATCCTCTTATTTCTTCCTTTTTTTTCTTCTCCAATGCATCCCACCAACCAGACCCAAGAATGATCCATGTGTTGTTTAGTTATGTTAGTGTAGCAAAGGTGGCAGCAGCGCATTGATCAGCACTGTCATTGTTTTTATTGCACTGTCATTGTCACATGTCTGTCAAGTCAACAGCTTTGTTTTAGAGATTGTCTTTAGATAAAAAGGTGCGTAAAGGAAAAGGAACAAAGCAATAATGTGGGCATACTGCTAAGTTATGAATATGTCTGTTTCTGTCAGAGAAGTAGTGAATATAGGCCTCGAAAATCTTGGCTAGGTAAGGCCCGGCCTACCTATAGCATGTCGTGCATGATGTACATGTAGCATGCATCACACATGTTGCAAGGTGTCATGATTATTTTCATATATGGCCTACCCACTTGAACATGTGTAATGACATGGAGTGCAGTCTTAAACATGTGCCGGTATCCGACAACACCAGTTGAAGCTGCATCAGTGAGAGAGGGCATAGTTTAATATCGGATGGCACTATTAGATCGGGGCCGACCTACCAAATTCCACTGATTTTGAGTTGAACACGGTTGAATTCCCCCACTCAAAACACTAGTATTAGGCCAGTGTGTTAAACTCCATCATATCGAGCTATGATATCCCTTAGATACTGGGTAAACTAATAAATAATGGTTTCATTCAATTTCAGACAATCCAAAATGGTTGTTGACATCCCCACTGACAGTGACAATGCTGAAGCATCACAACATTATAAATGTAGAATTGAGTCGATTTTTTGATGAGGCAGGCCTATAATTTAAGTTAAATATTACTGTAAGTAGCTCAGTGAAATGGACTGGTAACAATATCTTTCTCTGAGGATTATGTCAATTCAAATGTAAATTTTGAACCATATCTATATATAGCACTAGATATCTCACTATCTTTTCCATAAGAAAATCTGTATTACCACAACTTTTTTTTTATAACTTTTCAGGGTAATTGTGGTGTTTTCATGGATAAGGATCGTTCAGAGATACAGGAGGATCGAGGACATGTGGATACTGAAGATTCAGAGGATGCAGACTATCGCAGTCTGGAGGATACGGGAGGAGGAGGTGTCGATCGTACTGATGAAGTAAACACAGGACTTACGCTAACAGATTCTCAGATACGGGAAGTTGTCGGGTTTGCAGCTGATGATGTCACGCAGGACGATGCAGGAAATATTGGTGCAAATCAGGAGGATGTTGAAGTGAACACAGATACCACTGCTCCCAACGGTCAACCATCAAACACAGGTGTTCAGCAGGTAGGAAATAAGGCTTTCTTTCAATTACAGGGTGGTCCAATAAAATGTACCTTTTCGAAATCAACATCATTGTAATTTATTCCAGGTGAAGGCTTTACTGATTCTTTTTTTTCAGAAACCTGTCACAGAGGCATGACATTTTTGTTTGATGCATTTTTTCTTCAGTTACAGCACCAGGTTTGAACACTATTCAGTATTATTACACCCTTCCCTTTAATCTGCCCAAGAGACATCTAAATGTGATTCTACTTGGAGCAATTCTTCCTCAAGTTCATGGGAAGATCCTCATATAATCTGGTTTGGAATGGGGTCTGTCACACTCCAGCTCTGAATATAACTGATGCTGGTAGATAAAAATTGATGCTAAACCATCATTCACCTGAACTAAAGAGTAAAATATTAATTTTTCTGGAAATGACAACAATTTAGAATTGGTAACATTTTATTAGACCACGCTATATAGGCATGTTGAAAGAGTTCACTTGAAAGAACTATGAATGCCCCAATCTTGTATTAGGGGCCAATGATTGAGAAGTTGAGTTTTATAAATATGAAATGTAGTCCAGCATTTTTGACACCCAATATGTATGGGACTGAATGATACAGCCAATCATACCAGTCTATAATTTCCATAAACTTCGTCCAACTATCGCTCCTTGTCTTAACGTGACATCAGCTGGCGATGGAATAGATCAACAGGACTGTGATGAAGAACAAAGTGATAGCGATAGTGAAGTCAATGCATGGAGTGGAGACTCTGATTCTGACAGTGAAGAAATTGACATTTGCGGGTGATTTTGCCCTTCATCTTTGCTCTTAATATCGAAAAGTGGACGCTTTCCTTCCAAGATGAAATCTTGATATTTCATATGATTACGACTCATAACTCTAAAAATAGTTTTTGTATGTTGCCATGGAGCACATTGGCATGCAAGATCGACCCAGTTTAAGAGGATCATCTTGGCTTGAATTTTTAATTTACGTAATACAGTACTGGGTAGAACAAATCAATGTAAATATTATGTCGTCCGTGGCTTGGAATTCAGACGGTTAACAAGTGTTCAGGACTGAAAAGCATATTCAAAATTACTTATCTTGGTTTTAAAGGTATCAACCCCAGTATAAAAATAATTCCAGTAATGAACAATGAACATCTGGAATCAGTGTCACATGGAATTCTGGGTGTTGCCAACGTGACCAAATTGCCAGAACGGACACCTACTGTAGAAAGCTCTGAAATCTGATCGCATTGGGTAATCACTATGATAATCCAGAAACTATAATTCTAAGCTACATATTTGTACCAGTACTCTTATACTTAGTCGATCATTACATTATTTTCTTATCCTACATTTTTGTATTTATGGTTGTTTAAGACTTTAAATTGTCTGATGTTTGAAGTTTGCTTGTGGAAATATATCCCATAAATTTATCTCGTAATGAAAAATGCTTACTTTCACTTCTTTTTAATAGGGTGTCCACTGGCAGATGGGTCTGAAGTCCATGGTCCTGAAAGACCCCAAATAATATATATATATATATATATATATATATATATATATATATATATATATATATATATATATATATATATATATATATATATATATATATTCTCTTGCCTTTCGATACCTAGTGCCTGGTAAATCAGGTCGCCTAATTTTGTTACATTCCAAGAGATTATTTCATCGAGCTGATCTACGTCAATCCAGGGGAGAGTCAACTTAGGAAACCACTGGCAATGAGCATTCATGATACATGGGGTCCGACTGAACATTTTGTAATAGATTCCAAGAGGTTACCTCATGAGCTGATCGAGGTCAATCCAGGGAGGGGCAACTTTCAGGGCAACTAGCAGGGGTATCCCACCAATGGAAACCACTGGCAATGGGCATTCATAACACATGGGGTCCTACTGAACATTTTCTAATAGATCCCAAGAGGTTACCTCATGAGCTAATCTAGATCAACTTTGAAGTGTCATATATTAATGACTGGAGGGGGTACCCCACCATAGAAAATGACTGGCATTAGCCAAGTTTTGCACTAGGGATGACATTTGGGCAATATAAGTGATATATTATGGGTTACCATACAAAGCTGATCCAGATCAACTTTGGGGTAAGTTAGTAATGCCCCCATGGCCACACCCACCACTGGGGGCATGCCAGTTGTTCAGTTCTGCACCCAGGGATGGACATGGGACACTGTGGTAGGCAATAAAATTGGTTACCTTTCCAACTAACCAAGTACCCCTGGGCTCTTGGTGTACTACTATGATTCATATGTGAGAGTTAAGGCCCAAATTGTAACCAATGACTACGGCAGTCACAGATATCAGTGAGGTGGCTCTCCTGATATCAATGGTGCTACCCCGACTTGAAAGCCCCCAATATACTCATATGATGAAAAAAATGCTGGCACATCTTCATGTCTTGGACTATTGTATCACATTGTTGAACTCTGTATGCCTCTCGTAGATGGGTAAGCTCCTACATGATCACTTTATGAAAAACAGCTATCATGCCTGGCATTGTGTGCCACTATCCTGGCTAAATACCTGCCTCATGATTTTCTGGGAAAGTCTGGCTACTGCAGCTGATCTAAATGCCATTATAAGACAGACTATTGTCTGAATAATAAGGATTACAAAGAGTACCAAACACAAGGACATGAATAGCAAGATGGAAACAATGATGACATTCATTCCCATGTTGAATTTCACTCTCGCTCGACACACATATATATATATATATATATATATATATATATATATATATATATATATATATATATATATATATATATATATGTGTATATATATATATATACACAGATATAGATATATATTGTTACGGCTGTGGAAATTCACAATACACCATAAAGGGTCCTAAGATCAGTTATGACGATAAGTAATTGTGTAGTTAGATTTCCCCACCATTGTTTAGAGGGAATTTCCATGTTCACAGAGCTGTGATCCTTCGAGTTAGCCGTTTTTCTTTTCTCTATCATTATTTTGGACCAATCATCCCCCAACAACCAAATCGCTACCACCAACATCATTCTCAAACAACTACAACTCAAACACCACCACCTTCGCCTCTTTACCTTGTGGGGGAAAAATTTATATTAATGTATTCTAAATTGTAACAAATGGAGTTAAAGAAAATGTAACTGTTATGCTACAAGTTGAATTGGCTGTCATTTCTGGCCAAAAGACTTTTGCCCTAAATGATAAGAAATGTGTTGTTCTGGAGCAGAGTGACCGAGCTGATAAACGGACCTTTGCCTAGAAATGTACGAAGTGGATTCTCGTCTAAAGGAAACGTCTGCAGTCCGGGTTGATAGCCCCCAACCTGTCTCTCATGAAAGTATAAAATGCTTTGAAATGTAAAATTGTTTCAGTGCAAGTACCTGAGAAAGTATTAGAATCTCAGTGGCATGTGCTCCTTGGAACTGACCAAGTACCAAGTTAGAATAAAACTCTCTGATGTAATGTGGAAGTGAATTGAATCGGGTTGGTTTAACTGTTAACTAAAGTAAGAATAAATGAAATAGAACCAAAAATATTGCAATCAATGGGGATTCTTTAGTTCATTGTATGAGGGTGAAAAGTGTATGTTCGATAATTAGAAAATAAATTGTTTCACAGGGAAGGACTTGTGTGGACATCAGTTTTATCAGTGTCGATAGGGTTTTATGTAGGATTTTATAACCAAATCAGACAAACGTTAAACTCTGCCTGAAGGCAAATAGGATTCCACAATCGGCCAGTTAGAATCCTTCAGGAGGACAACGATCACAATAAGGTGGGTTTTAAAAGTCCAAAACAGTTGGTGCCGTGACTCGGATTCGAACCGACGTGGTGCGGTGCTCGTGACCGGAGGTGCTTAATCTGCCGGAGGCAATGCCTGGAGGAACGACAAGTGTTTGATTGAAGGTAAGGGAGAGCGTTCTCAGCAGGTAACGCATTTCGAACAAAGAAAAATTCATTGTCAGATAATTTTATTGAGAGAAAGAAGAGGATCCGGCGGAGGGAGTCCGTTTTAAAGTAAATGATAAGTACTGTAGTTGTTTTAGAAAAGTGCTGGAGAAGAAGAGGAGTCAGATGACAAGAAGAGGCTCGAGAAGGAGCCAGATGCGTAATTAAATGGGCATGATGAAGCGACATGCCACATGTTTGCATTGATACGGACCGGCTGTGAGAGAGATGGCCGAGGACACGGCTGAGACGCCGAGATAGGGTTAAAATAGATAAATATTATAAGTTACCTGTTTGTAAGAGTTATAAGAGTTCTTTTTTGTTCATTGAACTCACTGGAAGTTTGTTGGCAGTGAGGTTGTTATATTATATTGTGTGGAGGTTTTACGGATTTGTAAATGCAATGATTTGCACGAAACGTTTTGTAGCGTGCAGGAGATGATTAACCGACTGGGAGCGTGGTTGGTGATTTGCATTGAGATACATGTGTTACTGAGAGTAAAAAATGAAACTTGTGTGAGTCCAATATTCACTGCAATGAAACGTGTTCTGTTGGGATTTTGACGATATTTCAACTCGTGCTGAATTAAGCTGTGGGTCTGTTTGAAACGGCATGTTATGCATTCTTGGCTTTTGGTTTCACGCGAAGGTCGCAAACTACACTGTGTGAGACCCCCCTCCACTCGATCTGTGGGAGGTGGCATGTCTTTACACTGAGTCTGTGTTCGAGCCTTTGCTTTCGGTGTGAAATTCAATTCATATGCAGATTCAAGAGGATGAGATAGAAATGTGATTGGTATTTGTCACGTGATCACACGCGAGTCTATGATATGCAATGCTGTTTAGTGTGTGTGTTGAAGCCATGACAGAGTAATGCAAACTGTGGGTTTTGCCTGTCAGAGTTTTTCCTTTTCTTCCCACCGGATGTGGAGAGAACTTTCTGTTCCTTGTTCCTTGGTGTTTGTGGCGCACCCTCTCTACTGAATGTTTAAAGTGAAGTCCATTTAGGAAAAAGTGTTGAAGTTTTATTTTACAACCATAGGGATTTTGAATAAATTGTGAAATAACAATTGTGAATGTGGGATATACTGTATTTGGAACGTGAAGTCTTGGGAGTTGAGCTCTCGCTGGCATTGTGATGATTTGTAATTACACAACCCGGCAGGTTTAAGTGCTGGGCAAGCTCTGAGGACGTGTCAGAAATGTTTCGAAGATTTGATCTGAGTTGTAACCATTGTACTTAAAAGATGTGATTTAAATGTAGAAATGTGATTTGGAAAGATTTAAAATGATTTGATGATGTTTAGCACGTGGGGAAATTCACAGATAATAGATGATTCCCTCGGATGGACGTTGAAATATTGTTTTATTGGTCTGCGAACGTTGAGGTTACCTGAACTTGTGCTGGGAAGGCAATGGCAAACAACCCAGTGTAACCCTTTGATCGATTCAGTCAATGTAAATTCATGATTTAATTGGATAGATGCTGAAGATTTAATTTTTCATTTATGGATTTTAAAAGGAAATATTTTATTGTTTTAACCAAAAAGTTGTTTAAGAGAGATTGGATGTTTATTAGTCTGATGTTTAAGATGTTTTTCCAAGACTGGGATAAAATTTGGGGAGGGTCGAGCTACATGTGTAGACAGAGTGTTTGAGCTGCAATTTAAATGATATTTGCGTGATAACAGATTTGACAAGTGATTTGACAATTTTTGTACAACTGTTTAAAATGATTTATTTGTTTTGATAAAGGAAAATGGATTCGTAATTGAGAAGGTCAGAGGAAGTGATACATGGTTTGTGTGTGTGAGTTAGAAAAATGTCAGCATGTTTGCTGTTTTGGTGAGAGAAAAGTGGATAGATGGAGAAATGTCAGAGATTTAAAATGTCGATGGAAATAGCAAATGAGATGGATGTTTTGAATTTTCGTACAACTGGGATTTCTGTATATTTTAGCATGTTGTTTTGGGAAATAACAAGGAAAGGGATTAAAATATTGATATGACATATAATGCAATTTAAATGCTTCTATAAGAACCTTTGTTAGTCTTATTGAAATACATGTGCCCATGACGTTTATTGATTGGTGTTTAATTAATGCTTTGTTTGTTTTGGAGTGTTGAAAGCAGTCTTTGAAGCAATGTACGATTTCGTCTAAATGAAGCTTGGAAAGAACTTCGACACAAAGATTGGATGATGGGAGAACTCGGATTTGGGTGATTGAGCATTCAACACGTGATCATGCCCCTTCCTGAGGAGATAAGATGGAGCAATGTGGGAAAAGAAAGAAAAAACCCACTGAGGCGAAGGTTGAGCAAAGTCTTAACGTCGGCATTGTGTGGTGCCAGCGTGGAGGAATGTTCTCAGCCACACTCTCGATTGCCGCTCTGCAAATACATCATGAACTTGCTGTGGTTGCTTCAATGTACGACAGGCCTGGAGTTCCACACTGCGAGTCGTTTACAACATGTGTTCCTTTTCGTCTCCTTCAACCCAGTGTCCGGCCCAAGCTTGTACTTGCCCACATCTACCTTCTCCTCAGCTCAAGGAGTGCTTCGATTGTGTTTCCCGTTGAGTGCTGCTCTATCCACACCCTGACCTGTTTATATTCTGACTTCAGGTAGCATGTTTTCAATGTGTGACACATGCTGATGAACAGGCCATAAATTAAATGGAAACTCACTCATTTTCTGATATGAGCACTCGCTGCCATTGTTGATCGAACTTGAATAATGGAAATCTTTTCTCCTTCAGGAATGGGACATGGTAATCATGTGTAAGAAAAATTATTCAAATTTTCCTTAAAAAAAAATGGGGGAGTGTGGAGGAAAAAATTATATTAATGTATTTTAAATTGTAACAAATGGAGTTTCAGAAAATGTAACTTATGCTACAAGTTGAATTGGCTGTCATTTCTGGCCAAAAGACTTTTGCCCTAAATGATAAGAAATGTGTTGTTCTGGAGCAGAGTGACCGAGCTGATAAACGAACCTTTGCCTAGAAATGTACGAAGTGGATTCTCGTCTTAAGGACACGTCTGCAGTCTGGGTTGATAGCCCTCAACCTCTCTCTCATGAAAGTATAAAATGCTTTGAGATGTAAAATTGTTTCAGTGCAAGTACCTGAGAAAGTATTAGAATCTCAGTGGCTTGTGCTCCTTGGAACTGACCAAGTACCAAGTTGGAATAAAACTCTCAGATGTAATGTGGTAGTGAATTGAATCAGGTTGGTTTAACTGTTAACTAAAGTAAGAATAAATGAAATAGAACCAAAAATATTGCAATCAATGGGGATTCTCTAGTTCATTGTATGAGGGTGAAAAGTGTATGGTGGACAATTAGAAAATAAATTGTTTCACAAGGAAGGACTTGTGTGGACATCAGTTTTATCAGTGTCGATAGGGTTTTTGTAGGATTTTATAATCAAATCGGACAAACGTTAAACTCTGCTTGAAGTCAAATAGGATTCCACAATCGGCCAGTTAGAATCCCTCAGGAGGACAACGATCACAACAAGGTGGGTTTAAAAAAATCCACATCAACCCCTTAGACATTAACACCATTTAGTCACCTTACATGCTCCAGACAGATGAGACAGCTTAGACACTTGACCATTTAGAGCTTTTGACCACTTGGATCTTTTTAGATTACAAATAAATGTAATATCACCAATATTACAAATAAATTTGTATAAAATAAATGTTTGTCTTATGATTGGTGTAAATCATGACAACATAGCAAGTGACGTACAGTCATTATCCTCAGTTAAATCTATCCTGTGCCTCTGCGGTGACATGTGGTGAGGCGAGCATAGCGAGCCGATCCACAGTAGCTAGAAATATAAAACAATCCAGAAATGCAAACTATGCAAAGTCAAAGCGGTAGGAAATCACAACCTGCAGCAGACTTTCATCATAAATATCTCAATAAAATAATATCTGCATTTAATGAATGGCATTTCTATAATTTCCCATGTCTTTACATTCCTCTCATTTGTCAAGGGATAACCTAATGAGAATAATACCTGTTGATGATAGCTTGGTCCTGTGAAAGACGAAACACCCTGGGCTGAGAGTTCCCAGGCTGTGCTTTTGGGGTGACACTTCCAACCTCCACAAATGCAAATCCCAGACCAAACAGAGCATCTGGGACTTCTGCGTGCTTGTCAAAACCAGCTGCCATCCCCAGCGGATTGGAAAACTTGTGTCCAAATACATCAGTTTCCTGCCACACATACCCACATGTTATTAGAAGTACAGGGTGACCCCAAAAAGTTGGTCCTGGGAAAAGTTTAACAACCTTCACAGTTTTGATTCAATCTCTTTCATTTTTCAGGTCTGAACTGAGTTGAGGGAGGGGGTGTATCTGCCAAGTTTCATCGTAAAATTGTCAAATTTATTTGGAGAGAACTGAAGATTTCAGTGATATCTTGACTTGGGTGAGTAATATGATTTGCAAATTTTGTAAAGTGTGATTGTATAATATTGGGGTTATTAAACTTTTCCTGGGGTCCAATTTTTTGGGGTCACCTTATATGAAGATTACTTGCACTGTTGTACTCTATTTAGCACAAGAGCATTAGCTGGATAACAGTTATAACCAAGAAAAAAAAATGTTGGAAGCTGATTGTTTTCAGACAATTTGCTTTGATGTCTACCGAACACCATGGAGTAAAGTCCCCAGAAATCCCACTTGAGGAAAACTCAGAATCCAAGATGGTCACCATCATAATTCATGAACATCAGGACAACACCAAGAGCCATATCTTTGTTATTACTTGTTTATATAAAGACGATTTTGGGGTGTAGACCCAGGTTTTGAGGTGTGAGGAATTCAAAGGAATCCTGTTTGAGTTGGGTGAATATCAATTGCCTTCATGCTGTGCACAAGATGCTTCTCATCGGTGAGTGTACTTCCAATATTGTGATGAACAAGTTGGTGGCCCGACAACTAACTAAAATTATAGATGATCTGATGGCAGATGCAAGCACCTCTCCTGTCCCGACAAGCAATCTCGGCCCCACATTTTGAGGTGTAACTGTTAATTTAACTGTCCAATTGTGTATTTCATTGATTTGTTTAATATTTGTCTCTAATATGTTGTTAAGTGAGGGTAAAGTTATGTTAGGGTGACCGAAAAAGTGCCCTGGTAACGCATCTCCCCTCCCTCCTCCCCCATGATTATAACACCATGTCGATGGGAATATCTTATCTGCTTAACGTAGTTTTGTTTAACGTCACACTTTTTAGGAACGCATCCATCACATTAAGTGTAAATTTGCTGTAATTTGTTTTCAATTAACAATCATACAATTTATTCCAGAAAATATCACACTTTGCAATTTTTTTTCGTTTCTGCAATTCAATGTCTTAAACCATAGATAAGTCGATTCTGAGTGCATACAAGTCGAAGCCTGGACTGTCGGGGAAAAAAGTATCGACATATTCGCTGAAAAATACGGTACAAACCCTTTAAACTCCCACAATCTCACATCATGTAATTCCATCTGGAGCACATCCAAAACCCTCAGTGACTTGGAAATAATTAAAATACCAACATCCCAAACAAATACTTGATTGCTGACCCAACGAAGAATAAACAATGATCCACTTTAATTGCACTTGCATATCCAGTGCCTTGATGGATCAACATCCTCACAAATGTAAAATCAAGGAAAGCTCAGCATGCGACTGTGGGAACGATGACCAAACTATGGACTATGGTATTATCCAGTAAGAATTGCAAAAACAACAGGGGCAATGGAACCATCCACACAACTGCAACTTATGCCAATATTTGGCTGTTAAAACTTGACTCGGATTTATGAGTTTCGATGAGTCAAGTGATACACAAGACCACTGTTGTGATGGCTGATTATTGATGACTGTGTTGAAAGTAATTTTATAGAATGAAAACAAGTAGCTGATATGTTTTTTGGGTGGTATGAGGAATAGATCTGTGTAATATGAAAGCTAAATGTTCAACAGTTTTTTGAAATATCATGTACACAAGCCGAGTTACCAAGATGGTTGCCACGGCAACATAATTCAGCCAATCACAGCCATGATCCAAGCAGGTTGAGATAATGTCTTGAGGAATAGATATCTGCAAAATGAAAGCTAAATGTTTAACAGTTGTTGAAATATCATGTACACAAAAATACGTGGACAGATGAGCGGACGGTCGGTCGGAGCTCATTTTAATGTACCCCGTCTCCGACCATCAGAGGGGAAGGGGACAAAATAAAATGCTGATTATAACTTGGTTGCTTGTGCTATTGGATCAAATTCTACAAACTGTAAATGGCTTCCAAAAACAGACTGCACCTATCAACTTCCAGAAAATAAAATTGAATACACTATACTGTACGTGCCATCTTGGTTTTTTTCTTAGTTTCATCTTCACCTTATATCTTGGTTTCATCTTCACCTTATATCCATTATGAAGGAATTAAGTTATTGTTGTAATGAAAACCGATCATGGGCACAGGGATGAACACACAGCTGGACAGACACCTAAAAACACAATGGCTCCAGCGACTTCATCAGCGGTGGCATAAAAATGTAAATTCCTTTGGTGGGATGCAGGTTAACTGGTGATACATGTTCACCAGTACAGGCTGGCATATTATATACACACACATATACATATAGTGGATAAGAAAAATGGAAACACCAATATAAAGTCACTTAATGAGGCATTGGGCCACCAAGTGCGGCCAGTACGGCCTGTATGCACCATGGCATGAGTCCACCAGCATCTGGAATTCCGCAGGAGGGATGCGGCACCATTCTTCCACGAGAAAGTCAATCAATTCACACCTGTTTGATGGAGGTGGAAAACACCGTCTCAAGCGTCATTCCACAATATCCCATAAATGCTCAATTGGGTTCAGATCTGGTGACTGAGAAGACCATGACATATGGATAACATCAGTGTCATGCTCATGTGGAAGAAAAATAATTATATTCATTTATTCTCAATTATATTCAAGTGTTGCTTTTAATTGAACACAGTACTTTTTTTTGTGCTGGAGTCGAATTGACTGTCAGTAAAATTTTCCTTTTCCCCGACAGTCTTTTGACCTCCATCGTGATACCAATGAATATACAAGTAAAGTATAATTGTATCTTACTATGGAAAAGGTCTTGCTCGCTGCATAGAAACAGGCTGACCTGGTTGTTAATGCTGCAAACTTTCGCCTTGTGCCTATCAGCCTTTCCTGTAGTTGAATTGCCAAATGTCACACCCTCCCATTTTTTGGCTGTCAAACGGGTATAAGAGGGATTGCTTCGGGCTTCTTGTTATTGAAGATCATTTGAATGCTTCATTGAATCATTGAATGTTCTTCCTCCGTAAGTACAAAATTAAAGATTCTCTTTTGTATGCTGATCAATCGTGTGGAAATTGAGTTATTTTCCACTACACTCATCAAACCATTGAGCGACCACACATGCTCTGTGGATGGGGACAATGTCATCCTGGAAGACACCCTTCCCGGCAGGAAAGAAATGCTGCAACATGGGGTGAAGATAATCATTCAGCACCATTTAGTAACGATTGGCATTGATCTTGCCTTCTCAGGGAATGACTGCACCCAAACCATGCCAGGAAAATGCACACCGCAACATTACAGAACTATCAGGACCCTTCACTGTTGGAACCAAGCACTCAGGGTTGTAGAATTCTTTCGGATGGCGCCACCCGTGCATTTGTCCGTTTGCGGAGAACATGGTGAAGGATGATTCACCTGACCATATCGCTCACATTTCTCCACTACTCAGTAGTCCATTCCCTGTGCTCTTTGCACCACTGAACCCACAAACGTGTATTGCCAGGTATGATCGGCAGTTTGTGCACTGCAACCTGATGATGGTATTTCACCCAAGTTCACGGTGGACCGTAATTGGTGAAAATGACTGCTCACACCCCAGATTGAAAATCACAGTCAATTGATCTGCAGTTGCTCGCCTGCTTTGCCTTGCACTTAAAATTAATGCAAAGATATCACAATCCTGGAGTATGCATTTCTGCCTACTGTTGCCCTTTGCTGTTGATGTCTTTCCCTCGGATTTCCATGCC
Organism: Eptatretus burgeri; assembly: GCF_056783735.1. NCBI lineage: Eukaryota > Metazoa > Chordata > Myxini > Myxiniformes > Myxinidae > Eptatretus > Eptatretus burgeri. The sequence goes on along the minus strand of NC_140964.1, from coordinate 101,845,418 downwards.
GACATAAACTTAGACACCGTTGCTCGTGAAACATCAGCAAGTAGAGCTGTCTTTGTCACTGAAGCTCCTGCTAAACGTGCCCCAACAATCACCCCTCTTTCAAAGTCAATGAGGTCTCCTCTTGCAGCCATGCTAGCCATAATTAGGCAACCAGGTCTGTGCAGCATTTTCTACATGACCCTAAGCATGCTGAGATGTTATTTGCTTAATTAACTAATAGGCCACACCTGTGTGGAAGCCATTGCTTTTAATATATGTACTTGGTGTCCCTCATTTACCCAGGTGTTTCATTTTTTTTGTCTACTACCTGTATAGACACACACATATATAGCAGATATATAGCAGACACACATATTGTACGCACACACACATATTCTATTATATACACAACTAGAACGGGCACTCATAGAGCGCATACCTTCGCCGCCACTACTTTTTTCGTTCTTGGTATGAGTGTGGGGAACTGGTTTCATATGAATGGTCTTATGACACAAACCACATATCTATAATGTCATGACCCCCCCCCGACTTTCAGGGGCTATGGACTAAACAACAATCAACTCACGTCGTTTTGGCGAGTCTTCACTCGCAAGCTCGGTGAATACAACGTTTCAACAAGAGAAGGTAATCTCGTTTGATGCTGGTTTCATGCAAATCGAATAAGAATTGACTGAGTTATGCCGAAAACCGCATATTTTTCAAGGGCGTGACCCCTCCGCCCCCGACATTTTACCCCAACCGGTGGCATGTGTTATGACGTCATTGTGTCACAAGATTGGGCATTAAATTCTGAACATTTTGGTGCTGGGTTCATGTAAAGCGGACAAGAATTGACCGCGTTATGACAAAAAACACATATTTTTCAAGGTCGTGACCCCCCTGACCTTTGACCCCTAACCGGTAACAAGAGTATGGGCGTCATTGTGTCATATTGCATATCACAAGATGAGGCGTTGAATTCTGAACATTTTGGCGTTAGTTGCATGCAAATTGAATAAAAATTGACCGTGTTATCGTAAAAAGACGATTTTGACCTTTTCGTGACCTTGACCTTGACCTTTGACCCGAACGATCCCAAAATCTTATCGAATGCTTCCTGGCTAATAACCAATCATCCCACCAAATTTCATGCAATTCGGTTTGATACTTTTTGAGTTATACGAATCACAAGATTACAAACAAATAAATAAATAAATAAATAAATACACGCCGACCAAAACATAACCTTTCGCAGAATGCGAAGGTAAACATACATACAGCAGAATTTCTGGTCACTCACCCTTTACCCTTTCCCCTTCCCCCCAACCACTCTGCCCCTCTCATCCCTCATCACATATCCATCTATGGACTTTCTGAGTTTTCTTTCCTTTGACAAAACCTTCCCATTCTGGTATTTTCACATTTTATGTTATGAAGTTTCACTGCCAATGCACATAACAGGGTTTACACATTCTCACGAGAATGGATGAATCGAGATGACGTGCACGAGGTACGAGTCCCATTGACAGCAGTCGGATAGAAAGACGATGAGCAGTCTCGGCATCGAGGAAGCGTTGCGCTAACGGCATGATGAACTCTCGGTACATTTTTTCATTTCCTTGCACCATTCCAACAACTGCACACAATCCTGCACCACCACCCAAAATTATAACAGCATCCAGTAAGCGTTTCTGTGGGAGGAATCGGAAATACGCATTGTGATTAAAATGTGGATAAAGAGTTTTGAGACCAGACATTGTGGTGGGAATAATTAAATCGCTAAATTAAAAAGCAATGAAGGAAAAAAAAATTGCATTCCAGAAATTATTTTGTGCAAATATATTTGATCTCATTATTGTCCTATATTCTCATATAGGACAATAGGACTTATTGTCCTATATATTCCCTGGATATTCAGATATTGGTGTGCTTTATTGATCAGGATAAGCTTCTAATTACTCATTCATCAACATTACTATGCAGTATGTAAGAACCATACTTGGAGATATATTTATTTTTTCATTGCAATTGAGCAACCTTGCACAATTCTACAATGTTTGAGAATGGAACCGACTCACACCATATCCCAAACTGCACTCATGTATTGAGATCAGTGGCCACTTTGGCTCTGAATTTGTTATGATGGCACATGCACAGAGAGGAGTGAGACAATGTTTTTTACTCTGTCTGCCTGTCTGGCAGTTAAACAAAATTGAAAATTATTCCAAACAGGAAACTTATTGTTTTAAAAGACGTTATAAAGCACACAAACAACAGAAACAAAAAAACTAATCCATCCATCCATTGGGACCAGACTACGTGCAGAGTGTTGGTGCTGCCGAAGCAGTCTCTTTGGCTATTGGGCACAATCCTGGACAGGTTGCCACTCCGACACAGGATACCAGCAAGCTGGCACTCATTTTGCCAACCTCAGAAGGATGACAGGCAGTCAACCCCACCTGGTATTAATTCAACAGCCAAGTGGTATTTGAACTCAGGATCCTATAATCCCAAGCCTACCACTCTAACCATTAAGCCAACACCAGGCACAAATAACTAATGTAATGTATTAAATAAGGTGGTGTATAAGACACCACACCTACAGTGGTAAACTTCCAGATTTTGTTTTTCTGCGACCTTTAAAGTCTCCATTTTACTTCAATTGAATTATATACTTGAACACTGAAGAACACAAATCGACTTTTTGCCACTTTCAAAACCCTTCCTCTTAGCAGTACATGGATATGTTAAATAAAATGGTGAAAAAGACATTGCTTTCACGGCACTAAACATCAAGATTTTGTTTTTCTGCGACCATTAAAATCATTATTATATTTTAATTGAATTATATAATTGAACACTGTATGGGGTAAAGTGTTCTATGAACTCTATTCTTGAGGAATCACTGGTCTTTTCTGTTTGTCTCGAGTAATGCCGTTGTGTTTCTTGCATCACCAAATTATCTCCGCCACCGAAGGTGGATGGAGGTTATGCTTTGACTCCTATTTGTCTGACTGTTATGATGAAAATTTTAAATTTTCATCATATGTCGGTCTGTCTCGTTTGTACGTTTGTCTACGAGTGTGATAACTCGCAAATGCCTTCAGCTGTCTGTGTCAAACTTTACCAGAAGATTCCGAAGGACAAAAGTGAGGCTGTGAGTGTTTTTTGACTATATAGTTCAAAAGGCCAACAAAGGCTAAGGTCAACAACTTTGTCAAATATCTAAAATCCTCAATTTTCATCTGACTGACTTGAAATTTGAAGTGGATTTATATTCCAGGTCAATGAATTGAACCAGCAATTATTTTTGAAGTCAACATAGACCGAAAGGTCAACATAGGCTTAAAGGTCAACAACTTCGATGAGATTTATAAAATCCTAAATTTTCATCCTATTCACTTGGAATTTGAAGAGAATTGCATATCAGATCACTAAATTGAATGAACAAGTATTTTTGAGGTATCGGCCAAAAAGTCGACATCGGCCAAATTTCTATAAAATCATCAATCTTCATCCGATTGACTTGAAATTTGAAGGGGAGTTGCATATTTGGTCATTGAATTAGGTAAAAAAATTATTTCTTACAGATTTTGCAAGTCTTGTGCTATGAACAACATCTTTCTTGTTTGCTTGTTTGTCTGTTTGTGAACAAAATACCTTAAAAAGGTTGTGCATGGATTCGGACAAAATTTAGTGGAGAGCTTGGGTATTTTTTACTTGGATTTTGGTGAAGATCCGGATTTGGGACCGAAAATTTTTTGAGTGATTTTTCACCATTGAGAGATAAGGCCAAAATGACAAATAGCAGGATATATCAAAAAGTTGTGGACGGATTTGGACGAAACTTGGTAGGCAGGTTGGTTATCTTACAAAGAAGAATTGATTCGATTTTGGGAAAGATCCAAATCCGGATCCGAGAATTTCTAAAATGATTCTTCACCATTGAGTGATAGGGCTAAAACAATATATGGCACGATATCTCAAAAAGTTTGGGATGGATTTGGACAAAACTTGGTGGATGGGTTGTTTAGGTGACAATAACAAGGCGATTAAATTTTAGTTCAGGTCCAAATCCAGATCCGGCCTATCAGTGGGATACAAAACATAAACCAATCAGCTTGGCGAAGGTATGCGCTCTACCGAGTGCCCTTCGAGTTGCCTTTCTTCTTTTCTGTTTTTCTTGAGTCCTGTAGTGATTTTATTTGTTGCATAACTTAACTACCCTTCTTCTTTTTTATTATTCTTGAGTAATGCTATTGTGTTTCTTGCATAACCTAATTACCCTTCTTTTTTATTATTCTTGAGTAATGCTATTGTGTTTCTTGCATGACCTAATTACCCTTCTTCTTTTATGTTATTCTCGAGTAATGATGGTGTGTTTCTTGCATTCACGTTCATCAGAAAATCGTTATCGAGTGCTAGTTTTGCCAGGTGAAAGAGATGTCATTATAAACAAAGCCCCACGTTGGCACTTTTGGTGTGTTCTTGTTAAGACCTACAACCAAGTTTTCTGTTGCGCTGTATTGTTCAGGAAATACTGGGAATATAATTGTGCCTCAATTACAACCAGCGCCTCTGAATCATCTGTGTCGTTTGAGGGAGGGAGAAAGCACAAAAATAACACCGTACACAAAGAGGTGTTGTAACAGTCTTAGCACAGTCATCACATTTCGTGTGTGCTCATGCTCACATTGTTTCGGTCATAAATGTCATTTCCATTTACCCTTGTTGTTCATAGTTGTATTCGTGGTGGGAAACATGGATGCAGTTTTCTTGTTTTGTAGCACATCATACAGGCTAATGTATCACTTACAGCCACATCTTAGAACCATGGATGCACTTCTGGAAGAGCACTTGTTGGCCAGTCCATCTCAAGCACCTTCAACTACACGTGCCATCGACTGGTCCACATGTCTTACATGTCAAAAGGTAACAGAAGGCCACCTTAGATTTCCCACCAACTTCAAACAAAACGACTGCGGTGCAGGTTCGGAACGTGAGAAGAGAATACACAGAGCTTTGCAGAAATTTATGAGCTGCCATCAAATTTGAACTTGGCCGAATTAGATGAGGTTGCGGTATTGCAAAACACTTTTCAAATTGAAGCCCAGTGGCCGAAGTCATGTCGAGACAAGTACAACAAAACCAAGTTAAATAGAGTGACGAAAATAAAGATGGATAGTGACCCGAAAGACTCAACAGGAATCGCAAAAACGCACACGCTCAGCTCACATCCAAGAGAAACGTTTTGCAGAGAAAGTATGCTTCTTCTCTCATCAGTTGTCACCGACAGACAATCTAACTCAAGTGTGTACCTTTGGTTTAGACGAGCATGTTTGCTCAATGGCTCTTCAACTTGAAGAGCCAAACCTTCTTGCCGAGCTGGAGACACGATGGCCATTGGAGCCATGTATCACAAGAAATGTCTTGAAGCACTCTATAATCATGCTTGGGATGAGAACAAGAAAGACTTATGACAAGAGGACAAAAAGCCATGGTTCACAGCACTGCCTTGGCTGAATCGATTGGTTTCATCGTGGATAATCGACATCGTGGACAAATCAAGCACATCGATCTTCAAGTTGGCAGACTTGAACAAAGACTACGGTATTAGGCGAGAACAACATCAAAGAAGACTCATCGCTGGTATTCACCAAACTCATCCCCGGTATTCGCCATCTCAGCTATCAACAGAGGCTCATTGAACTGAACATGTATTCCCTGCTCCATTGTAGAAGAGGAGGGGGCATGATCTTGGTGTACCAGCTCTGACAAAGAATAGTTAAACTGGACCCAGACTACTTCTTACCCAACAGCACAACACAAACACCAGAAGACACTCCTTAAAGATCTTCAAAGAAAGGAGCCACCTAGAAGTCAGGAATAAATTATTCAAACAATGGATAGTGGATGATTGGAATAATTTTCTGCAAAGTACCGTAGAAGCCTCCTCTACCCAGACTTTCAAAACGAGCGTAGACAAGCATTGGTGGGGGATTCAAACTACCCTGGACCCTCATGCATGCATGCATATGTATAGTAAAGTTCATCGGACATAGTGACTGGGAGATACAGGATTATCCTTTATCCTGCATATCATGATACGATAAGTGTAAATAACTGTCCTGTAGCCAAAGAATTCTGTAATACGGGAGTTAGACTGGCCATTTGCAATAATTTATGACGTCATGGTGCCCCTCGTGTGACTCCGAAGTGTGCTTTCCCCCATATTCCCGATACTGAATGTCTTCTCACAGACCCTGCATCTGGCCTTGTGAACGGACGCCTTCACGAACCAATCCCCACAGTCGTCAAAGCACGGAGAGGACACAGGGTGAAAGACCATAAAGGAGGCAGAAGAAGACAGAGACCACCAACCTGTCGGCGATAGGGAAGTGAGAGGCTCGTAGACTCAGCTTCAATGCCAGGGATTCCATGGATCTTGAAAGCCTCGTTTTCCACGAGGTAATTTTGAATTTTCACATGATGCTTTGCATGGAGAATTATGCTAATCAAAATAGTGTTAATAGTCCAAGAGCATTAGGTCAAAATAGGCCCTAACCTGGACATTTTTGGTAACAAGCTGATTTTTTCAGGATAGGTCCAGGAATATGTCTAGAATAACATACTAAAAGTCCTCATAAATCCTCCTTGACCGTTTTCCGCAATCCAAGATGGCGTCAATATTTACTGTTTTTTGTCATAACTTTGCAAGTAGGTTTCCCCAAAACACACTTTAAATGTCTAAATATATGTTTTGAAGTATAAGGAACTCGATAGAATACATTTTAAGAGATGTTGAAGCACGCAAGTACCAATAAAACTGTTTGAGCTCTTCCAAAAATCCAAAATGGTGTCCAAAATGGCCGTCATTAACAATTTTATCTCAAAATTGTTTAAATATTTATCATTAATTAATTAACTGTGATATTTCATCCTGAAAATATTCAACAAACATTTCAATTATAAATGTGGTTGCTGTGCATACAGTATTCAAATCAATTTGAATGTTAAAGTCTAGAAGTGTGCCCTTAATCGCTTATGACATTACGAGGGAAACATTGTACCATCAGTTTGATGCTAAACAGACAGGGCGACATAAATTTGCCATATGGTCCATTTTCGTCACCTAAAGCTCGGAAATTGAAAACTTGGTGCTAACCTTTTTTACCAACAAGATGCAGTTGATGTCTACCATGAGGTGAGTTCTATTTGAAACATTCCGTTATCATTAAGGAAGTAAAACTATTATTTTTGGTACCCAGACTAAATGCATGATCAAAATTTGTGTCTTCATGCATGTACTACACAGTACTGTGTAATATCACTTGACAGGGAATTTCTGTGGAGTAGTCTATCGTTACACCTAAAACATTGTATTGAATCATTTTATTTGTTTCATGCAGATGAAAAGAATTATAGTATGATAGAAATCAGAGAGTGTATGACACTCCTTCCTATTGGTACATGTATGCTGTATTTGTATAAAAGGTTCCTTTTTTGTGTGTGTCATGTCATATCACATATATTGTGATATGCTAGTATACATTCATTATTAATAATAGCAGACATTTTAAAGTGCCTTTTCCATTGGATACAAAGTGCTATGAGATGTCATCCCTGGTTGTCATAGGAGATAAAATATATTACCAGGCTGCGACAGTACAAGTGCAGTGCACATCTAGGGATAACAAAATAAGTTAGTCTTCAAGTCACATATTACATGGCAGTGAATTTCTGTGGAGTAGCCACTATCATCATCATTTTCCTCTCGGGTTTCCTTGCGAGATTTTCTCTGCCCAATACAATTCCTACCAGACATTCTGGCACCCCACAATGAGTTGATTCATCCGTAATTTAACTTCACAGGTATCAATATGTAAACATGCTATAGAGTACTGTGATTGTGATGTGTTATAGAAATTGCAGAATCATGTGATGGCAATCATGTGATGGCATTGGCACTTGTGTGCTTCTACATCTCTTATAATGTATTCTATTGAGTTCCTTGTGGTGAATGGAAGGTCGTGACGTGTGACCACGTGATGCCCGGCTCGAGCACAGAAGAGATAAAGCTGAGGTTCGGCTCGGCCGCGGGGTTTTGTCCCTGGGGACAAAAGCCGTTTGTTTGCTTGTCCCTGAGCCGTTGTATGTCGCCGGCTCACTTGGTGCTCATTGAATGGTGAGAACACTGATTGATATATAATACTGATTCATTTTGCGGTGATTAGTTGCGCGTGTGTACCTTACTGCTTGTACTCCATGCTGCGTTTGTATTTCCTGGTGTGCCCGTAGAAGCGGCTTCGATCAAATGGAATAAAGCCTAAACTCTGAAGGTTCTTCTCTCGTCTTCATTTCAATTTATTCCATTTGGTTTTCTCGGCTCTCTCAACCAACGATGGACAAGATCTACAAACCAGAGAGGTTCGACGCAGACCCAAACGCGACTGACGCAGAAATGAAATGGTCGCATTGGTTCTGTTCCTTCTCACACTATCTGACCATCATCGAAGAGGGAGCTGACAAATTTGCCGCTCTCGTGAATCATGTCTCGCCCAGCGTGTACAGGCTCTTCTCGGAGTGAGACACTTACGAAGCAGCGATCGACGTGCTGCAGGCGCTCTACGTGAAGCGCAAGAACGAGGTATACATACGACATCTTCTCAACACACGCAGGCAAGCTGCAGGGGAGACAATCGATCAGTTCCTGCAAGCTCTGAATCAGCTGGGAAAAGACTGCAGCTTCCGGGCCGTAAGCGCCGAGGAACACCGAAAGGAAGCGACACGGGAGGCATTCATCCAAGGACTCAGATCAGCCCACATATGGCAACGCTTACTAGAGAAAGCACAACCCACTCTTGACAAGGTAGTCGATCAGGCTCGAGCGATGGATACGGCACAGCAGCAATCTGAGTCATTTGGGACACCGATGCTGCTAATGAATGCTGCTACGATGGGAACTCAAGGAACCCCTCTGGCACAGACACAGCCAGACATAGGGGATGGAGAAACACCCGAGGAGCCGGATACACAGGCCACGTCAAACTCCTCAGCTGCTACTCCGGTTGGTAAATGCTTCTTTTGTGGGTACAAAAGGCACCCCGCCAAAAATGCCCCGCCAGAGATGCCACATGCATGAATTGCGACAAGAAAGGGCATTATGCCAGGGTATGTAAATCTACTCTAAGGAGAAATAAACCCACTTCTGCGGCTCTCTACTCGCAAAATAAATTAACTGCAGCCTCCCCGGGGAATCTATCCAAGGCTATCATCAACGTACGAATTAACGGGCATATGGCTGAGGCACTGATTGATACCGGTAGCTCTGAAAGTTTCGTCAACAGCTCGCTAGTGAAGGGCAGGAAATGGATAATCCACCCGACAGACAATACGGTATGCATGGCCGCCACCTCACTACAATCCCGCGTACGAGGGTACTGCAAAGTCGAATTGGACGTAAAAGGGTACACGCATCGGGATGTAAGGGTACTGGTGCTTCGTGATTTGTGCGCAGACGTAATTCTGGGTCATAATGTCCTCAAGCAGCACACGAGCATCGAAATACCCTTTGGAGGAAGCAAACCTCATCTAATTTTAAATGCTTTGACTACCGCGGAGGTGACGTCCCCCCAGCTGTTCGCTAACCTGTCGCCGGTCTGCAAACCGATAGCGATCAAATCGCGGCGATATACCACTGCTGACATGAATTTCATCACTTCAGAAACCAAGCGATTACTGGAAGAAGGAATTATAGAACCGAGCGATTCGCCATGGCGCGCACAGGTGTTAGTAACCAGCAGTCAGAACCATAAGAAACGAATGGTTGTCGATTATTCCCAAACGGTCAATCGCTTTACCCTACTCGATGCCTACCCCCTGCCGCGCATAGACGAGATGGTCGAACGCGTGGCCAATTATAAGGTATTCAGTACCATCGACTTGCGAAGCGCCTATCACCAAATTCCCATCCGAGAGGAAGACAAACCTTACACCGCATTCCAGGCAGGTAGGCGCCTCTACCAATTCAGGAGAATACCTTTCGGTGTCACGAATGGGGTAGCTTGCTTCCAACGGGTTATGGACGACATCATCTCAGATGAAAACCTCAAAGACACTTTTGCTTACGTGGACAATGTCACAGTGTGCGGTAGGGATCAGAGGGAACATGATATGAATCTGGACAGATTCTTGAGCATTGCTAGAAAATATAATCTGACTCTCAACTACGAGAAATGCGTATTCTCGGCAAGGTCAATTGACCTTCTCGGCTACACGATAGCCGACGGCACAATTAAGCCTGATCCTGAGCGATTGCGCCCACTTCGTGAGCTACCCCCACCTCAGGACCTGCAGACGATGCGCCGGGTGATCGGCATGTTTGCTTACTATGCGAGATGGATTTCGCAATACTCCGAGAAAATACATCCCCTAGTGCATTGCAAAAACTTTCCACCAGATGCCGCTGTTGTGACAGCTTTCCACAACCTCAAAGACGATATCAGTAATTCCGTGGTTTTATCGATCGATAGCTCGGTGCCCTTTGTGGTGGAGACCGACGCTTCAGATCACGCGATAGCTGCTACGCTTAATCAGTCTGGGAGACCCGTCGTGTTCTTCTCGAGAACTCTCTCTGGAAGCGAGCAGAGACACTCAGCGATAGAGAAGGAAGCGTACGCCATCGTCGAAGCGCTGCGTAAATGGAGACATTATTTACTGGGAAACCACTTCATGCTCGTTACAGACCAACGATCCGTGGCATTCATGTTTGATGGGAAAAATAACGGGAAAATTAAGAATGAAAAAATTATGAGATGGCGGATAGACCTAGCCTGCTACAGTTACATTGTTTACCGGCCCGGGAGGGAAAACCCTGCTGCAGACACCTTCTCGCGGGTCTACTGCTCGGCCGCTATCGGTCGGGCTTTGCAAGACCTCCATGTGTCTCTGTGCCACCCCGGGGTAACCAGAATGGCACATTTCATACGCAGACAGAACCTGCCCTATTCTATTGAAGATATTAAACAAATGAAGGCTTCATGCCCTGTTTGTGCTGAACTAAAACCCAGATTCTATGGCGCGGCATCTGGCAGACTGATCAAGGCCACTTCTCCCTTCGAGAGACTAAACATTGACTTCAAAGGGCCCCTGCCGACCGAGACAGACAACAGATACATATTCACTGTTGTTGATGAGTATTCAAGGTTCCCTTTCGCGTTTCCGTGCTCGGATATGACCTCGGGCACTGTCGTGAAATGTCTGTCTGACCTCTTCGCTATGTTTGGGAAACCTTTGTACATACATTCAGACAGAGGGCCGTGTTTCATGTCGGCCGGGCTAAAACAATTCCTATTAGAGCACGGCATCGCAACTAGTCGAACGACGGGTTACAACCCACAGGGTAATGGTCAGGTGGAACGATATAATGGAGTTATTTGGAAAGCCGTAACTCTGGCATTGAAATCAAGAGGACTGGGGCCCGAGCGGTGGGAGGTTACCCTTCTCGACGCTCTGAATTCCATACGCTCTCTGCTCTGCACGTCCACCAATGCGACTCCTCACGAACGAATGTTTACTCACCAACGACGTTATGTTGACGGCCAATCGGTGCCCGACTGGCTAACCCATCCCGGAACAGTGTTCATGAAACGCCCGGTACGACAAAGCAAGTATGAACCCATGGTGGAAGAGGTCGAACTCATCGATACTAATCCAGAATACGCTCATGTCAGGCTCCCGGATGGCAGGGAGACCACTGTGTCGGTTCGTCATTTGGCTCCCTCAGGCACTCCCCCCGCCGGTACACCACCATCTGGCACACCTCCCTCTGACATTCCCTCCCCAGGTGTTTCCCCCCCAGGGACTCCACCCGAGAAGGGTGACGGCGGAGCTACCGCGTTCCACCCGGGGGCGATCGGGGAGTCATCTCCGGCTCGAGTCGAGGCTCACCAAAAGGATCGGAAGCCTCCCTCAAGTGAAACCGCCATCTACTCCCGGAGAGGCCGGCGAATAATACCCCCTCGCCGACTCAATCTGTAAAGGGGATTATCGGCATCCTCGATGCTCATGCTCCTATATGCTCGTTACATAATATATCGATGCTCATTACCATGCTCCTACAACTCCAAATAATCCTCACTGCTTGAAATGTATGCTTCTGTAGTTTAGATAGCTCGCATTGCTTGAAATGTATACTCCTGTAGCGCTGTAGTAATCATGGTGCGTTAGCTGGGCCTCTAGTTACATTTTAAAGACGGGGAGAATGTGGTGAATTGAAGGTCGTGACGTGTGACCACGTGATGCCCGGCTCGAGCACAGAAGAGATAAAGCTGAGGTTCGGCTCGGCCGCGGGGTTTTGTCCCTGGGGCATTGCCATTGTATGTCGCCGGCTCACTTGGTGCTCATTGAATGGTGAGAACACTGATTGATATATAATACTGATTTATTTTGCGGTGATTCGTTGCGCGTGTGTACCTTACTGCTTGTACTCCATGCTGCGTCTGTATTTCCTGGTGTGCCCGTAGAAGCGGCTTCAATCAAATGGAATAAAGCCTAAACTCTGAAGGTTCTTCTCTCGTCCTCATTTCATTCCTTGTACTTCAAAACATATATTTAGACATCTAAAGTGCGTTTTGGGGAAACCTACTTGCAAAGTTAAGAGAAAAACATGAAATGGCGGCCATTTTGGACGCCATCTTGGATTGCGGAAAACGCTCAAGGAGGATTCATGAGGACTTTTAGTATGTTATTTCACACACATTCCTGGACCTTTCCTGAAAAAATCAGCTTGTTACCAAAAATGTCCAGGTTAAACCCTAATGCTCTTGGACTATCCTTCTTAGCAAGGCATCAAGTAACGATTACTAAACCGAAGAGCAACAACAACATGGGACCATCATCAAATCCTTTTAAACATCATTAGGTGTTAATGGACGGCTCTGAGCCGAGCATCTACACTCTACTTGTATGAACTTAAACGAAGAATCGGCGGGAAAAATTATTCATAGCGATATTACCTTCAACATTGGGCAGGTATCAACGAAGACTCGTTTTTCAATTTTTTTTTTTTTTTGGTTTCTTCAACAACACGTATACCTTACCCAACCCACCCAAACTTTATTTAATATTTTTTACAGATGACGAACGATGTAATATTCTTACGTTTAAAAAAAAAAAAATGTTTATCAACACTACTGCGAACTACACCGCCATGGGTATGCATTGCACAAGCTCGAACACCGAGCTGAGAGGAAGTAAAATAAACGATAAAATACATTTACATGCACTCGATGGTCGCCTGAACCGACGAGCGTATTTTTTTATGTTCCTTCATTTTGTTTAGATTCTCATCCTTCGTCACTAATTAAATGTCCGCGTTTTCTAAGCGGTGTATAACAATAATGCAGTTCTCTCTTTCTATTGACTTTATAACTACAACACTCACGGAACGTCGTGATGTGTTGAATTTGGAAGCGGCAAAGTTTAATCACAGCTGGATAAGTAAGCGAAAGGAAAAAAAAAAAAAAAGAGGATGACGTGAGAGCAAAATCGGTCCGATTGTTATGCGATGGCGGCTCGTAATATTACATACGTCCGCCCAGCCGAGCCAGCATTCCTTCGTCGTTTTAAAGAGAGAATTGGGCATCAAGAAGGACCCACCGTCGAGACAAAGGTACGGAAGCAATCTGACTCGGTGTTGTCTCTACGTCATTGTTCGATGTTACGTCACTATGAAACCGTCAGCAGATCCGTGTTGTGTCTTCCGCATGAAGTTTGTTGTGTGTTTATTAACATCGAGTGATTTTTTTTTTTTTAACGTCGTGTTTCCGATATAATCGAAGACAAACGCTCGTCGTACTTTTACCTTATTTGCAGTTGCAGCAGTGGAAACTGCAATTATGTATTATGGGTAAAAAAAAATAAAAAAAAATTAGCGTAAACGCATTGTCTTCAAACTGGCGAGTCGCTTATTGTAAACATTTCACTCATTTACATTCGAAATTTGACCCAGAAATACGTTCGGTCAAAATCGACCAATCAAATCGCTTCCGATAATGATATGCATGAAGCGATGTTGTGACGTCATTTTGGGTAGGATGCAACCCCGGTGGCTGATACTTGTCATACTTTAGAGGAAAATGTGTATTGGTTTGTGGGCGCCAGCAGTGAGCACTATATTCGTTGTGTCTGTTTGTGACTCTCTCCCGAGCATAGCTCCGTGACGTTTGATGTGATCTTGATGAAACTTGGACACAAGCTCGATACCGTGGTCTCGTTGTGTCTTTTTGTATGAGGGGTGTCCCACGCCCACTTGAACTTTTTATTACTTACGAAATCTATTGATGACTTCCGTCCTCTGTTTGTGTGTTTGTTTGTAGGGACGATAACTCGAGAACTGAAGAAGCTCCCAATGTCAAATTACCCCACGTGATTCAGGAGGGTGATGGCTAGCGCTGATTAGATTTTGGTCAAAATCGGTCAAAGGTCAAGGTCACAGTGAGGTCAAACATTCGATTTTTGATGGTTTGGTACAGAATCGTCGTAGAAACTTCTGGTTTGTGTCGCTTCCTTCTCTAGAGACAGCTTTTATTAGACAAGGGCAGAGGCCAAGTTGACGATTTCATAAGTACCTGTGAAGTCTATGACTGCTTGTTTATTTATCGATTTTTTTTTTCCTCGCAATTTCATTTCCTAGAAGCTGTGCGTAATGTCCATAAGTACAACATATAAAAAAATCCGATTCGATTTGGTCAATTTTGACGAAAGAGATAAGTTTTTTTTTTACGGTCGCGCTTCCTCAAAAGCTTCCACTAACTCAATTGTACCTATCGTGGCATTGTTCAATAATGCCCGTGAACCATCGACGCCTCCCGGATTGTTTTATTGTAAAATAATTTCTTCGATCAAATCAAATGTGGCCAAAAGGGTCAGTTATTATTTTGAATTTGCAGTCATCACAACACAAACAAAACTAGAACGGGCACTCGTAGAGCGCATACCTTCACCGCAGCCACTAGTTTGAACATGGCATGAGAGTGAAATGAGGAACTAAAATTCCATTAAATCTGCTCGGGAATTTCGCAAATTTAAACTCCATAGTATACTTCCTGGGATTTAAAATTTAATACCGAATATTTAGGCGTTAAGTCGATGTAAACTACAGCAGAAGTGACAGTGTTACAGCAACCTCCCCCCCCCACCCCAACCGCTCCCTTGGGTGACAGCATTGTACATCTGTCATATTAGAGGGTGGTGAATTGAATACTGAACATTTGGCATCGATTTGATGTAAATGGGAACAAATTTGAAACTTATCACGAAAAAATGAGTTTGACCTTGTTATGACCTTGACTTTTGATCCAATCGCTTCCAAAATCTAATCGATTTGTCCTCTTATGATGTCAAACATGTCACAAAAATATCAGCCGATCCGCCTGTTATTATTACCTTTGTATTAAGTTGTCCACAACGCATCTCAATACAAATATGCATTTCGTGACCCCCATGACCTTTGACCCACAACCGCTACCTAGGGTGACAATAGTACTATACTTTGTGTCATTTCAGAAGATTGGGAATTGAACACTGAACAATTTGGAGTTAATTTGATCTAAATCGGAAACATATTAACCGTTTTCATCATGAAAAAACGATGTTGACCTTTTTGTGACCTTGACCTTTGATCCGATCGCTCCCAAAATCTAATGGATTTGTCCTTTCATGATGCCAAACAAATCCAAAACAATTAAAGCCTCTCTGCATTTTGTTTTTTTGCGTTAAGTTGTCCACAACGCTTTCCGATATAAATGTGAATTTGTGTGACCCCCTTGACCTTTGACCCCCAACCGCTGCCTTGGGTGACAAAAGTACTATACCATGTGTCATATTAGAGGATGGGGAATTTGATTTTGAACATTTTGGAGTTAATTTGCTGTAAATCAAAACAAAATTCACAATTTAATCGCGAAAAAACGATTTTGACCTTTTTGTGACCTTGACCTTAACCTTTGATCCGATCGCTCCCAAAATCTAATCGATTTGTCCTCTTGTGATGCCAAACACATCCACAAAATTTCATGACAATCTGCGAAGTGTTTTTTGTGTAATGTTGTCCACAACGCTTCCAAATCAAAAACTCCATTTTGGTGACCCCCTTGACCTTTGACTTCCACAGACTAACTAGGGTTGCAAACACTATACCATACGCTATATCAGTGGATCGGGATTTGAATGCTGAACATTTTGGACTTAATTTGATGTAAATCGGAACAAAATTGACACTTTAATCACAAAAAAACGATTTTGACCTTTTTGTGACCTTGACCTTGACCTTTGATCCGATCGCTCCCAAAATCTAATCGATTTGTCCTCTCATGATGTCAAACAAGTCCACAAAATTTCATGACAATCTGCTAAGTGGTTTTTGCGTTATGTTGTCCACGACGCTGCCCAATGAAAAATGCTTTGTGGTGACCCCCTTGACCTTTGACCTCCAACCGCTAACTCGGGTTACAACAACACCATATAATATGTTATATTTGAGGATATGGCATTGAATACTGATCATTTTGGCATTAATTTTATGTAAATTGGAATAAAATTGACTGTTATCGCGAAAATAAAAATGTTTGACCTTTTTGTGACCTTGACCTTTGATCCAATCGCTCCAAAAATCTACTCCATTTGTCTTTTCATGACAACAAACCTTCCCACACAATTTCAAGCTAATCCGCTGTAAAGTTTTTGTATAAAGTGATCCAAAACATTGTTAATACCATTTTTGGTGACCCCCTTGACCTTTGACCCCCAACCGCTACCTCGGGTAATTACGCCACACTTTCATGTGGCATAGCCTGGAATGTAGCATTGAGTAATGAACATTTTGGTGTTGGTTTTATCTCGTTCGGATAAAAATTGACTGCGTTATGACGAAAAAACGATTCTGACCTTTTCGTGATCGTGACCTTGATCTTTAATCCGATTGCTCCCAAAAGCTTCGCCTGGCGTCCTTGAGTAACTGCACATCATCTTTGCAAATTTCATGCAAATCGGTCCAGCAGTTTTTGCGCAATGTTGTCCACACACATATTTACCAATAAATAAATAAATACACAGGGGTCAATACAATACCCTCGTCAAACGAAGTTTGCGAAGGTAATAATGTATTTGACGTCACCTGATAATCCTGTCAATCGGTTTATGTCCGAGCATTCGCAATATTGAATGAAGTGTCCATTAAAAATATTTCTGGGTGGAATAATGTTCACAAAAGTTTGATAAATGTTAAAATCTTAACTCCAAATGTAACAAGTAGCGGTACATTCAAAGTACACATACAAAATAAACAAATAACAAATCCTCCAGGGGAGCACATGCAGACAGAATTGGGAGGGAGCGAAGTACAACAATTGATTGATTAATTGCATAATTAAAATAAATAAATAATGATCGTAAAATAATTTCTCGATCAGTTGCCGAATAGCACACCTAAACCACCGTTTCAACCAAATCTGTAACCGTTTTGAAAATGAAGTAATTAATCAAAAAATAATCGATTAATTTATTCAATCGTCAATCAAAAATACCGTTTATAGGCAAATCATTTGGTCACTGTCAAATCTGAATATCACTGTCAAGCTTCCGAGCTCAAAAGGTGCCTGAGATATTGCCGGGATGAGAAATAAAATAAATAAGTAATTAATTGATTAATCAAAAATTAAAAAAATACCATTTTTGCCAAAGCACATCTTCAGTTTTGTCCCCAAATCTCAGCTTCCAAGCTCAAAGGATGGCCGAGGTATCACCCGGACAAACAAGAAAGAAAATAATTTATTAATCAATAAATCAAAAAATACTCTTTATAGCCAAATCATTGTTCACTCTCGTGTCCAAATATCAGCTTCCGAGCTCAAAAGGAGCCTGATATATATTGCCCGGATGAGAAATAAAATATGTAATTGATAAATCGATAATAATCAAGTAATTAATCAATTAATTGATTAATCAAAAGTAAAAAAAAATAAAGATTTTGCCAAAGTACATCTTCACATTTGTCCCCAAATTTCAGATTCCTAGCTCAAAGGATAGCTGAGATTATCACCCGGACAAAGAAACAAACAAGAAAACGGAATAAAAACTGAGTTCTGTATTCCCTTCCTTCAACACCCAGCCATGACGTCATGCATTGCCTAGATATGGAATTGGGAAGGATCGGTGTGCAATTAATTCGGGTAACTTGGTAACTGTGTTGCATGAAATGGTAAATTAAACTCTTCAATTGTTTTTGAACATGTCGTTAACAAAATCCAACAAATCTCTCAAGAGCGTGGGCATTACCATGCGCATTTACAATGTGGTGCACATTTAAACAAGGCATCTTGAAGCTGACATGTCCCTACTTATTTAATCAAGATTGGCAAACTACCCGTACACAGACCATGCTTTTCTCTACATTCCTCTCTGCTCTATGGTAATATCTAACCCCCACACAAACGTAACAATATTATGGAGCTCGTAATGATTTGTAATTAATGGTATGAGTTAGCATTGGTCGAATGCACTACTGTACAGTGCAGTGCACCCCACACGGATGATTTACATTTGCTTTCAGGCATTTAAATGTAACGTTTAATCATTTATGCAACAATATTTGTGCTTTAAATTGAAATTTCTTTAATGAAATTTTCCAATTTGAAAAAGATATCACTGGTTTAATTGGTTGTTGTTCTTCTTTTTCTTCTTTTCCCTCATTCTTGTGGGGTTGGCCAAGGGAAATTTTTGGCCCAAGTCTTTCACGAACCGGCTGGCCAGGCCTGACGTTCAACTAAGTAGTTGGGGTAGAAATTTGTAATTTGGTCAGGGTGCCAGTGACAACTTGCCAACGCTTTGCGAAGGACACCGTGGGATCTTTACCGTCCACCAACTAATGCTGACAGACCTGATACTCCGTTGTCATCCATCAGAGGGACGCACACATCAGAGGCACACACATTGATGAATCACCCTGCTTGTGTAACACCAGGATTACAGTTTATTGCTGGGTCAGGATTTGAACCCAGGATAAACAGCTAAGACACCAGTGTGCATTCCTCTCGGGCTTAGACCATCTTGCCAGCCTGACTGGTGCTCTCTGCTGTTTCCCAGTTATCTATATATTACTAAAACTCTCATCTTGTATGTATGTATGTTCCCGAAATACAGCCATAACGGTACACGATAGCGCAAAAATTATTGGTCCACCTTGCTCACCATTCTCCTGCGGTGTGCAGTATCAAGTTTCGTTCAATTTGGGCAACGAAAAAATTATTTAAAAATCAATTTCCGATTCAGTCAAGTACTCTTCGGGAGAATTTGATCAATACAAACAACCTCAGCGGTATAGTTCGCTGGAGCTATATATTTTATATTTTTTTCTTGAAATGATTTATTTTAAAATCTCAAACATTTAATATAGACAAAGAACGATTTATTTTTAAGCATAAAATAAACATCGTCATTTTGATCTAATACTTCCGTGTTCATTAATAAATAAAATTTAGTTTCGAGGATTACGCACAATAATTTCTTCGACTTTCTTTTTTTCACATTGACGTGCAATATCAACTTTCGTTCAAATCGGGCAACAACAAAAACATTTTTTAATTAATTCCCGATTCAGTCAAGTACTCTTCGGGATTATTTGATCAATGCTAACAACCTCAGCGGTATAGTTCGCTGTCGGTATCTTTTTTTTATTTTATATATTAATTTTTTTGAAATGATTTTTTTTTATCAACCGCTGTCACAGCGGGAACCCAACGGGTTCATGGGTCGTCTAGTATAACAATAAAAATAACAAAAAAAAATTGCAATCATTAAATGAGACTGTACTGTTGGTGAATACGAGTAACACACAAGATGCTTGTGGCAAATTCTCTGTGAATGATTTTGTTCGGTGCTGTATTGATGTTTTGTACAGTTTTATATACTGGTGTACCTGCAATCGATTGCCTATTATTTGGGATCTTATAATTTTATGAGGCAAGATACGAATGACAATCGTTTTTTGTTTTTTATTAACAATTGACAATTTGCATTAACTGGCCATATTTTCTTGTGAACTACCAGAGTTGCGTACAACTTTTTGAAGAGAAGTGCATGGTGTTGCTGCCGATTGGTTTGTCTTCACCATGAATAAAAATTTTGTTGAATAAGAAATCCTTGGAACTTGGATTACAGACGCGCATTTGTTGCATGTAGAACCGTCCTTCCACCTTCAGATGATTTTTGTTGCACAGCGTGCATTTGAATCGGAATGCCACCGCGGCCACACTATTGTCCCGTACATGAAGGCTTGGCGAAACTGGTTCAGTTGGACTTTTTATATAT
Organism: Eptatretus burgeri; assembly: GCF_056783735.1. NCBI lineage: Eukaryota > Metazoa > Chordata > Myxini > Myxiniformes > Myxinidae > Eptatretus > Eptatretus burgeri. The sequence goes on along the minus strand of NC_140964.1, from coordinate 101,825,072 downwards.
ATATATATATATATATATATATATATATATATATATATATATATATATATATATATATATATACATACATACAAAAAAATACCCCATCGATTTGTAAAACACAATTTTTTGGTCTGAATGAATCGCAGCTGCAATGATGTTTTATTGTCGGTTCGACGATTTCGAAATAAATGTTGGTGTTACAAGCGTTCATTGTAATTTGCTCAAAGCCCTTTATTCTAATTGGCTAATGTTCAAATTTTATCCCCAAACCTGTTTGCTTATTGACCATTGTGGGATATTTGTGAAATATAAGTTTGGAGAGGTATACATACATGTTTTCATATCCATTGCTTAGAGGCAAGTGCAAGTGGAAAAAGATGAAGATCGAGAGGATCGAGAAGATGAGAAGCCACAGGTACTGATAGTATTTAATTACTTGTTCAATTGTAGGAATTAACAACTCTTGCTTGTTTTTATATCTTGCAGTACTTGCATGTGTACATCACCATTGCTCAGCCAGACGATGCTTGCAGTGAATGTGATCCACCAAAAGGCGGCTCTCGTGATGGCTTTGAAAATGGCTTCATCGAATGGCAAATGCACATTTTGCATCCCTTACCGAAGCCATTTTAGTCTCTCACCAGGGTCTTTGGGTATGATACGGGCACTCAATTGCCAACTAGTTGTTGTTTTTTAATCTTTTTGTTTGAGTGATAGTTTTTTTAACATCCGCAACCTAAATGCAGACTGCGCGGCTAATCTTGTTCTTGTTCGAAAGACCATGTGCTTTAAGATGCAGCACACCCTGCAGGCGCAGCAACGGAGCAGCAGTTTGGTTTATTTATCTAATGAAATCTTTTTCTCAGAGAAGTCTGGGACAAGACTGCATAGAGGCAAGAATGTCACCACGCAGGTCTCCTATCGAGTTAGGTGCTTGTATTTATTTTCTCCGGTTCCGAAATTGGTGCATTCAAATAATCGAGTCTTAAGCAAATACCAAGAAGTCTATTTAAAGGCTCAGTGACCAATGGAAATTGATTGAAAACCAAGTAAGTTATCTCTTCTTTTCTTTTTTTTTTGTATTGCTCTTTATTTAATTGGGCCCAACCTGGACACTACGACAGACCTTGCACAACACTTGTTCAAAATACCACAAATCTCAAAGGACCAAGAAATAAATTATTGTTTTGGTGAAAATGGCCGGTTCGGTGTTTGCTGCACATGGACGTCGGATTGGAAGTTCGTCCTTCCAGTTCATCAAAGCTACCGTATTTTTTGGTGTACAAGTCAAATGCTTTCCCCTCCCACCCCTCCTGGAAGTCCAGGCCTCGACTTGTACTCAGAATTGACTCTGTGGTTTAAGACATTGAATTACGGAAATGAAAAAAAATTGCTCGATCAATATGCAGTACAATGTTTCAAAACTTGGGTGGGTTGTGACAACACGTGGAGGATGAGTTGGGTTGATGACAAGAACAAGCCAATTAGATTGTGTTTAACGTCCGAATGCAGATCCGGCCTATCAGTGGGACACAAAACATAAACAGTTTGTGAGGCAGTTGCCTTAAAGCAACTTGCATTCTCCTGGAAGGTAAATCCAAACAAAGGCAACCTCGGATCATTCCATAAAACCTGCAACAAGTGTATGTCCACTCTCAGGAGAGCCAGAAATCATCATCCTTCCAATCTCGAGAATAAACTTTCAAACGTGTCTCCCTCCTATAAAACCTGGTGACCCCTTGTCAAGTCTCTCTGGTGTATGCTCCATCCCTGTCCTCACTTCAAATGCCACCAAAGCCGACTCAATTTGTGGGAGGGCCGTATGCCTCGATTGTGCGTTTGCTTCAAATGATTGTGTCCCTACCCCTCTCTCTGTACTAATCCTTCCCATTCGTACCCAATTCTGTGTTGTTTTGCACCTAAGAAGGTGGAAAAGTTTCTCGCAACACTCGACCCTGACTCTGCAACTGGACTGGACGGAATCAACTCGCATGTGCTAAAAATCTGCTCTGCTGCTCTTGCACTTCCTCTCTGTGCCCTCTTCACCCTGTCATTTGCCCTCTGACATCTTCCATCTGCTTGGAAATCAGCCAACATCACTGCACTACATAAAAAGGTGCAGAAATGAATCTCCTTAACTACTGACCTATCAGCTTGCTTCCGATCATCATCATCATCATCATCATCATCATCATCATCATCAAGGTCACGCAATCTATCATTGCAGTTGACATAAAATTATTCATTTTCTCCAACAGCCTCATCTCAGATCATCAATTCAGATTCAGACCTTGGACATGCTGCTTCTACTCTCCCAACAATGAATGGAGGCCCCCAATATTAGTCATGTGATCAGGGCCATCTCTGGACATACCTCGAGTTTTCGATACAATTTTGCATCCAACCTTTCTCTCCAAACTGTCTGCCCTTGGAATCCAAGGCCAACTCAATGCATGGATTACTGACTTCCTCCACTCTTGTAGCCAACGTGTGGCTTTCAATGGAGCCCTTTCTTCTCCTCTCTCTCTCTCTCTCTGTTGAGGCAGTGTTCTAAGCCCCATATTATTCTTAATCTTCATCAATGATCTCACTGACTCTCTGGAAAATCCTCTTTATCTCTTTGTTGATGACTTCACTGCCATGAAATCCCTAATCCTTCTGACAGTGAGGCCTCTTCCCTCTTCTCAGACCTCAACAAAATCACAAACTGGTCAAACATTTAGAACATGTCTTTCAATCCTGAGAAATCCCACACTCACTCACTCTCCGAAAGGACATTCCGCAAATCCTCCCATCTGCTTTATCAACAACCATCTTGAAGAGGTTCAGTCACTCAAACTATTCACCACTCTCCGCCATGATCTTTCTTGGGCAAGCCACGTTTCAGGGTTGGCATCCAAAGACAGATGCCAACTGGGCATCCTCCATCATGCAAAGTCCTTCCTTGACACACCTAAGCTCCTGTCCACCTTTCATCCATTGCTTGATGGAGTACTGCTCTCCCCTGTGGGATGGCTCCCCTGCCTCACATCTTGCTCAACTTGACACCGTGGAAACCAAGGCTTTCAAGATCATTGAAATCTCTTGCGATAAAGTTGAGTCTATGGGCCTATCACTTCGCCATCACCAACAGGTCAGTGGTCTCTCTGTCTTCTTCAACATAATTTCTGGTCTTGCACCCTTTGCCCTCTCTATGCTCTGTCCCTGCCCCCAAATATCTGCAGAATGCACATGGTTCCCCATCAACCCCTCCTAGTCAAACTGTCGAAATTCAGAACCACTGCTCAACTCTGCTAATTTATTCCTCTCTTGCTGCCTGTGGAACTGCCTTCCACACTCTCTTCAATCTCATTATTCCCTCTGGCTCTTCAAGACAGCTGTTCACCACCATCTCAAGTCATCTCCTGTACAAATCTCAAGTTAGGCCTCACTATCTGCCATGATCTTTCCTGGGAAAGCCACATCTCCAAGCTGGCCTCCAAAGCCAGTCAACGTTTGGGTATCTTCCGTCACGCAAAGTCCTTCCTTGGCATACCTGAACTCCTGACCACGTAAAAAGCTTTCGTCCACAGCCTGATGGAGTACTGCCCCCCCCCCTCTGAACTGGTGCTCCCGCCTCTGACTTTTCTCGGCTTCACGCTGTGGAAACCAAGGCATTTAAGATAATTTGTATCTCTACTCCTGCGATGAGGTTGAGTCTTTGGGTTTCTCAATCTCTCACTGCAGGCAGATCGATGGTCTTTCCGTCTTCGTCTGCCAGCAACCCCTTTCTGGTTAAACTACCACAATCAAGAATCGCTGCTCACCTTCATTATTTAATTCCTCCTTTTTCCCATCTTTGTAACAAACTCCCACACACTCTTCCCTCCAGGTCTTCAAAATAGTTGTTCACCACCATCTCTTATCTTCCCCCATCCAAAACCATGATCTTTTCTATCCTCATTAATCCACCCCAAACCCACCTCCTTCATATTTCCTGCTTTCCTTCCTGAAAGCCCCTTTATCGTCCATCTTGTTTACACCACCCTATCCCTCTCCCTTCCACAGATCTCATGTGTCTATTCCCCACTATTTTGTGCTTCCCTCTCATCTCCTGCTCCCCTTGCTCTACGTTCTGGGTGTTTTTTTTTTTTTGTATACCTTGTCGATGCTCGTGTGAGAGCTAACACACAACGCACAGCAAGGGGGCATGAGACAAGAGGGGCGGGAGTGGGAGGGATAAAACAGTGGGGAACAGACACATTAGGAGATCTGTGGAAGGGAGAGGGATGGGACGGGGAACATGGGGAATACAAGATGGACATTACAGGGACTTTCAGGAAGGAAAGCAGGGAATTTGAAGGAAGTGGGCTTGGGTGGATTATCGGGGGTAGAAAAGATCGAGGATTTGGATGGGGGCTGGTTCCTGGTGGTTCCTAAAGAGGTGGTGGTGGTTCCTGGTTCCTAAAGAGGTGGTGGTGAACAGCTGTTTTGAAAGCCTGGAGGGAAGAATGGAAAAGAATAGAGTGAGGGAGTTTATTCCAAATGTGGGAAAAAAGAGGAATGAAAGAGTGAAAGTGAGCAGTGATTCATGATTTTGGTAGTTTTACCAGAAGGGGGTTGTTGGCGGACCTTGAGTGCCCTGTGGAAATGTGGTGGGACAAATCTCAGAGAGAGCAGGGGGGCAAGGCTGGAGAGGAGACGGTAAAAGACAGAAAGACAACTGACCAACCTGGGGTGATTGAGTGAGAGGCCCAAAGACTCAGCTTCATTGCGGGAGATGCCGATGATCCTAAATGCCCTGGTTTCTACAGCGTGAAGCCGAGAAAGGTGGGAGGCAGGAGCTCCAGCCCAGAGGGGAGAGCAGTACTCCATCAGGCTATGGACAAAAGCTTTGTAAGTGGTCAGGAGCTCAGGAGGGCCGAGGAAGGACTTTGCACGACGGAGGATACCCAGTCGGCAACTGGCTTTGGAGGCGAGGTTTGAAATGTGGCTTTCCCAGGAAAGGTCATGGCAAATAGTGAGACCCAGAAGCTTGAAAGAAAGGACTTCTTCCAGAGGATTGTTGAGAAAGTGGATGGGGGGGGTTTTCTAGAAGTGTTAGCTCTTACCTGAACCTCGACATTGTATAAAAAAAAAAATTTTTAAAGGCATGATCTTTTCTACACCTGTTAAACCACCCCCACTCCCAAAATTTTGCTTGTTTCCATATTGTCTACCCCTTGTGTTCTCCCCGACCCCTCATTGTTACCTGCATTCCTTGTTTGTCCATCTCCATTGACATTCTCCCTCCACTCTGCTATTGGTGTTTTACCTCTCTTCTGCTTTTCCCTTTGTTATGTTGTGTCCTGTCCTGTTCTATGTCCGAGCTCTTCCACGAGCCGAGAACCATGTTTAAGCAACAAAAAAAAACTGCTCCACCTTGCGGAGGTATTCCGCTCTACCAAGTGCCATTCTCATTTATGATGCATTGTATTGTGTTGGTTGCATAATTTATTCACCGCACCACCAAAGATGAGCGGAGGTTGTTTTCAACCCTGTCTGTCTTTTTGTCTGTCTGTGAGCAGGATATCTCAAATTGTGGATGGATTTGAACGAACCATGGTGGACCTGATGGGTGTATGACGAGGACGAATCAATTTGATTTTGGTGAAGATCCGAATCCAGATCCAGATACGAGAATTTTTCAAGTGATTCTTCACTATTGAAATATAGGGCCTAAAATGATGTATAGCATGATCATGACATGTCAAAAAGTTGTGTACGGATTTGGACAAAACTAAGTGGATGAGTTGGGTAGGTGACAAGAACAAGCTGATTACATTTGGGTTCAGGTCCGGATCCAGATCCGGCCTATTGGTAGTATCCAGAATGTAAACTATTCAGCCTGGTTGAGGTATACGCTCTACCGAGTGCCGTTCTCGTTGGTCTGTTTCGCCAACTGACACTCTATGAGTGATTTCTAGTTTGTTATTTGCAAAATCGAAGATTTTTCAAGTCTATTGGTTCGTCGATTTTGTTATTCTGTCTGCCTGTCACCTACAGGTCACAATTTTCAACCGATCTTCACGAAATTTCACCACATGGTAGACTTTGTCATAAGAAAGAAACCTATTGTTTTTGAGGTCAAAAGGTCAACATAGGCCAAAGGTCAACAACTGAGGTGGTGTTTATAAAATCCTCAATTTTCATCTGATTGACTTGAAATTTGAAGAGGATATATATTTCAGATCACTGAATTCAACCAGCCGATTATTTTTGAGGTCAACATAGGCCCAAGGTCAACAACTTCGGTTGTTTTTCTAAAATCCTCAATTTTCATCCGATTGAGTTGAAATTTGAAAAGGATTTATATTTCAGGACACCAAATTCAACCAAACGATTGTTTTTAAGGTCAACATAGACCAACAGGTCAACATAGGCCCAAGGTCAACAACTAAAGTGGTATTTCTAAAATCCTCACTTTTCAACCTATTGACTTGAAATTTGAAGAGGGTTTATATTTCCGGTCACTGAATTCGACTAGCCAATCATTTTTGAGGTCAACATAGGCCAAATTTCTAAAATTGTCAATTTTCATCCGATTGCCTTGTAATTTGAAGAGGATTTGCATATCAGGTCAATGAATTCAACCACCAATTATTTTCGAGGTCAACATAGGTCGACTTTCTAAAATTGTCAAATTTCATCTGATTGACTTGAAATTTGAAGAGGAGTTGCATATTTGGTCTTTCCATTCAACCACCAATTATTTTTGAGGTCATATTTGCTTTATGGATTTTGCAGGTATCGTCTTCTTGCATGATGTCTTCTTCTTGTGTGTTTGTCTGAGCACAATATCTCAAAATGATGTGGACAGTTTGGGGGTGTGACGAGGACAAATTGATTCAATTTTGGTGAAGATCCGGATTCGGGCGGACGTCTGCGCTCTGCAGAGTATCCTTCCAGTTAAGTCTGTTTCTGGAGTATGCTCCCCTTCCATTCCTTCCCTCTCTTTCAAATGGCACCACAGCCAACTCTGCTCATGAGAGGGCCAAATGCCTCAATTGTGTGTCTGCCTCCAAATCTTGGGTTCACAACCCCTCTCTGTACCCACCCTTCCTAGTCATACCCAATTGCTCCTGGACTCTCCTCATCCTGTACCCCACCCCACTTGGGCAGCACCGAGTAACTCCTGCCAGCAAGGACAGACAGTAGAATTATGCATTTCTCACTTTCAAAGCATCAACTCCAGTTGCGTACTTAAATACGCCATATATCAAGCAATAAAAGTTGTTTCTAATTGCATTGGATCACGTGACTTTCCATCTCGAGAAGATTTTTTTTTTTCGATCAAAAGATACTTTTTGATTGTTTTAATATCAAGGCAGAAGATACTTTGACTCCTTTCCTCTTCGTCCTCCACGATTGGGTGCTTTACACCGCCATCCGAACTGATGAGGATGGTTTCCAACTGTGCAGGAGAATGAGTGGGCACCATCTGGAGAAGCGATTGTCGGTTCTTGGATACGCAAATGACTTTGTCCTTCTTTCGTCCTCAGCCACCAGCACATAACTCGTGTTCACCAACCTGATACAAGTGTCGACCAAAGTTGGGCTACAGATCAACACCACCAAGGTCAAAGTATTAACTATTCCATTGGACCGAGACATACAAATCACCTGCAGCAATGAAACCAGAGTTGTGAGTACTCTACCATGCTGTACGTGGTTTGTCTACTTTGGTAGCTCCATTCCTAATCCACATTACTTGCAGAAACGTTGAGCTTTGGCCTGGTCGGCTTTACAGCATCTGAATCTAGTGCTGAACTCCACTGCTCTGCCTGACCGGCTCAGAAGCAAGATATTTTGTGCCCCAGTAGATGGTACTGCTGTACAACGTGCACACCTGGATATTGACCGAGACCTTTCAGCGGGAGATTTACACCGCACACTTATAACTGCTCAGAGTGGCCTTCAAGATACACTGGTGGATGTGGATTACCAATAAGGAGCTCTACCAGCATGCCAAGCTCAAACTGCTGAACCAAGTTTTGCGAGTGCAGAGAATCCGTCAAGTTGGACATATCCAATGATGGGGTTATTGCACCCAAAGCCATCCAGCAGGTTTTGACCTGGTGCCCCACACAGTGGTTACGATGCAATCAAGGATGCAGTAGGACATTTCTGGACAGGCTTCTGTCAGATTGTGACGATAGTATTATCTGACGTCCCTACGATAACGTCTTCCATGTATTTTGTACTTGTGTTATTTTACTTGCCGTAACCATTGTTTTTGGGAATGGTATTGTTACGAATCTGGAAGCCATTTACACACAAACAGACAGCAGTCCCAAAGCTTAATTTCAATAAGTATGTGTATAGTTAGATTCCTCCCTATGTTGAAAGGGAATTACATGTGTGCGCTGCGAAGTTTCTTTTGAGTTAGATTTTTGCAATACCCAACGCCAACAATCAATCCTTCACTTCTTCGCACCATCGACGGTATTGCCCACGTGCGTTTGACCACAGACGTGGGCGGAGGTTTCCTCACCTCAGAACACTGACTCCGCCCAGGAAAGGAGGGGTTGTCCCCTGTCCAATCATGGATGGCCAGCACATCACCCCACAAAACCCTGTCCAATCAGGGCAAAGATTACCTCAGAGGACCGATCACCCCATCCCGCCTGGGGGGGATAAGAATCGCCGGGCTCCCCGTAGTGCTCGCTGGAGTTGGGTTGGAATTGTCGGAGAAGAAAGGGGTCGACATTGCTCTTGGTGGTCGTCGTTGCCGTGTCTCAAGCTGGTCCTCTGGGTATTCCACAGCCGTCGACTTCCATCTCTCATTTTGTCGAGCAATAACCCGGAGTCCGAGCCGGGAATCTCCGCAGGCCCTCTGTGAGGAGCGACCCTGGACCCCGCTATACTGTGTCTGGGCTCGCCGACGACCCCGAGTTTCACACCTGCAGTCGTGGGCCAAACCGCACGAGGCAGACAGGTACCGACCAAACTCTGACCGCCAGCCTGTCTATCCCCTTGGCTGCGAGGGTCGAAATAAAGATAATCCGGGTCTTTTCTTTTGGTGTGTGTGTCTGTGGTGGTGCCGTCCTATAAGTAGAAATTGTATAAGTGTTGATTGCTCATTGTACAATGCCTGTATATTCGGAATAAGTCGACACTGTCTTATTATTGTAAATAAATAACTGTTAAATGTTCCAGTTCTTTGCCTGTTGTTTCTACCATTGGCCTAGCATGGTTCGGGTTTGAGTTATAGTGAAGCCATTTGTGCCTCAGTTGTCATTTGGGCCGGCGCAGCTTTGGTAATTTCCGCTCGGTTATGCCAGATCCGAGTCTGTAACAGCGACTCGGTTCGGACAAAGCCAGCCGAGGGTGTGGCTTCCCCGGTAGTTAGATAGCGTGAGTATTTAGGTAAATTGGAATAGACAAGTGGACCCTTCCTCACGCCGTCGAAATATTGGTGACCACGGTCCTTTAAGCAACCCGTCGACTCTGGAGTTATCCGGGGTGACTACCTACGATTCCGGGTGTTCGGTGGGAGACGGCCCTACTGCTCCGTCTGGCGGTCGTTCCTCGCCACTGACCCCCGGCCCACAACAGTATATTATTATTTAACATCAAAGCATTGCTCTTTTTTTCCGTTGTTATTTTGGAGACCATCTATAAAGCGATTGAACTAATTTGGATGAAAATTGCTGCAATGCTTAATTGCCCAACCTAGAAATGAATGGTTTTTTTTTGGGGGGGGGGGTTGGCAGCATGATGTAGTGAAGTTTCCAGTCTTCATTTTAGTTACTGAATTCTACTAATTGATGAAATCCAATTTTTGGATAACCTGTCATGTACAGGTGGTGGTGCTTATGGTTGGAGATCTTACTCAAGAAGAGGCAGAGCAGGCTCGCATTGAGAAGCAAGGTGCCAAAGATGCTGGTTGGTGCCTTTATTAATGAGAGTTTCTCATAAATTATGGTTGGCATTGTCTTTAAGAGCCGATTTGCTGATTGTTCACACACAGCTTTTGTCCATAACCGCCAGTTTTGATTTGGAATGTTTTTAATACAAAGAGGATGGATGCAGTTTGTAACCTCGACACCAAAGTGGCCGCAAAGTTTTCCTTTGCTCTCCCTGGTCTTATTTATTTGTTCGTTTTTATCGGGCTGTACTTGCCATCCCTTTATTGTTTTGGCCCTACATTTTATCACTGATCGCACTTTTGAAGCCATATTGCTAAGAACTAATCTCTTGAAATTTGAGCCTTGAATGTAATTCTTATACACGCATATCAATATAACGTGCATTGCGTGGTGCACGTTCAAAGCTTCCTTGTGTGGAAATACAGCCTGGCTGCATTTGGGTGAGATGTTTTTTTTTTCTTACAATGGAAGATGTTTCTCAAGAAGCCCAGTATCCAATCACACGCCATTACACCTCACAGAAACAGTGGGGAAGGATCCAAGAAAAATTAAGATTACATTTGAAATATTATGCAGTAGAGATGTTGATTTGCCCAAATAATGTCTGACTATTATAAGCACAAACATTTATCCACAAATTACTAATTTTGAACATATTATACCACCCCCCCCCTTTGGCTATTGAGTTAATACCAAGTGGGGTTGACTCTGTTGGCTCAGTGGTTAGGGTGGTGGCTTGGGATCCAAGGGTCCTGAGTTCAAGCCTCGTTGCCCGCTGAATTACTTCACCAGGGGGCTGACTTAGCCTGCCATCCTTCCGAGGTCGGCAAAATGGGTACCAGCTTTCTGGGGATGATCGAGTCATTCGAGTATCCTGCGTCGGAGTGGCGACCCGTCCAGGATTGTGCCCAATAGCCAAGGAAACTGCTTCGGCAGCACCGACACTCTGTACAGAGTATGGTTCCAATGGAAGGATGGATGGGGTTGACTCTGCCTGTCATCCTCCCGAGGTCGGAAAAATGAGTTCCGGCTTGCTGGTATCCTGCGTCGGAGTGGTGACCCGTCCAGTATCATGCCCAATAGCCAAGGACACTGCTTTGACAGCACCAACGCTCTGCACAGAGTATGGTCCCAATGGATGGATGATAACATATGCCTTGCATAAACTCTTAAATTAACTAGAAAGACACTCAGTACAGCACATGTCTCTGCTACGCTGAACAGTTTATTTTGTATCCCACTGATAGGCCGCATCTGGATCCTGAACTGAACCAAAATCGAATCGGCTTGTTCTTATCAGCGACCCAACTCATCCACCAAATTTAACCTGAATCTGTCTGTAACTTTTTGAGCTATCAAGCTCTTTTGGCCCTATCCACCAATGGTTAAAAATCACTTAAAAAATAAATTTTAATTATCTTATCCGATTCCAGATCTTCAACAAAATCTCATCGTTTCATCCTTGTTATACACTCAAACTGTCCACCAAGTTTTGTCTGAATCCATCCATAACTTTTTGAGATATCCTGCTCACAGACGAACAAATGGATGAAAACATGACCTTAGGTTGCAAAGGTAATTACGTACTGTTTCAACATCAGTTGCACCATGACTACGTCTATTAATTACGTACTATTGGAAAATACCTTTAAAACAATTACTCTTTAGACTGCTGAGACCCCTTAAACCTTTGAAGACCCTTCATACATTTTAGACCTCTATATACCTAAAAAACCCGTTCGACCCTATATAACCTTTAGACCCTTTAACCTTTAAGATGCTTTATACACCTTTAGATCCCCTTTTTAGACCCTTTAGACCTTTACACCCTTTAAGTGTCTTGACTCCCTTTAGGCCCATTAGACCTTAACATCCTTTTGACATGTTAGACATATTTACACACCCTTTAGACTACTTGGACCCTTGACCATTTAGAGCTTTAGACCTTTTCAGAAACGTTTAGATCCCTTCAGATGCCTTTAGACCTCTAAGACATTTCCATTCTTTATAGAGTAGACCCTGACTGCTATTGGAACTTCCCCTTTAGAGTTAAGACCATCGAGAACATTTTAGATGCACAGCACACAAACATATATGGTCTTCTTGCAAAACACAGACTCTACCTTTTTCAGTAAGTAATACACAAGCTCCACTGGGTACTCTGCTCATATGAATAACCATCATTGATCAACCTCCGCCACCACCCCCCCCCTTCATTCTCCCCGTGCATGACATTGTTAACTGTGCACCACAAATGCAAAAATGTAACATCAAACAAATTATCCCGACTGTCTTTTCCTGAGGTTTTACAATCCTTTGTAGAGCATTAATACAAAACAACAATCCACTGCAGGAAAAGGTGCATGTGCTTTTGAAAAATGGAATGCTGGATGGAGGAAAATTGCTTTACGGACTTGCTGAACCTCATTGATAATCTTTTGAACCAATATAAGCTTGAGTTTGATGCCTTACCCTTTTTATTTCAGAGGTCGCAACTGATGGCAGGATTCTATTCCGTAAACCAGCAAAGAGAGCTTCTGGAACAGAAGGAGGAGCTGGCATAAAAGCTAATACAGTGAGCAAACGGCAGAGACTTGCAACTGAGGCTAGCAGGAAAGAAGAAATGAGTGCAGAGAGGAAGCTGAAGCCAAAGAAGTGTGAAGAACAAGCGAAAAGTATTGAAAAAAGAAACGTCAGTCTGCTGTCATTTGGTGATGAGGAAGAAGAGGAGAGCTGAGATGTACAAGAACCTCCTTTAAGTCTTCTGCCTGTGTGAGAATGCAAAGCATGGCGATCATCACAAACTCTGCAAAATGGTTCATCAGCAGAGTTTAATATCCTGCATTTGCATTGATTCATTGTATGCAATGGAAAGTTTGGGAGGTGTGTGTTGATTGTGCAGATGGGAAAGGAGGGAGGAGAACATTCATGGCTGTAAGTTGTAAGGATGTGCAATTTCTATAAAGCCAGTTGAGGGAAGACTCTTATTGAAAAAAGGTACCACCAACCAGTATAACTGTCAAGCAGACAAGGTTCCAGTCTGACATTTCAACCACCGAGCGGCCTTAATCCGGAACTGTACAGGCATTGTATGCTAGGTGAAACACACCCTTCCAATGTAGAGGAAGTCATGTGATGCAACCCCTACATCCCACCTGCTCTCCACCCCCTCCCCCCACCCCCCTCAATACACACACACACATACACACACACACCCTCCCCTGAGAGCTTTAACACCAAGTTTTAAGGGTTAAGTCTAATGTCAGCCCTGAGCCTTGCTTGCTTGGCAGCTATACTAGTTAATAGTCCCTTCATTTATTTAATTTGGAATCACAATTTAAGAACCACTTTGTTATTATTAATTGATCCTCTTTCAGGTGGGAAGCTTTAATTTTTAAACCCTTCTATCATATTACAAGAGCTCATGCATGCTTCATCCACCAGCATGAGGCCATAGCATGCTTCAGTCTTCGTATACATACAATGTGTATATATATATATATATATATATATATATATATATATATATATATATATATATATGTATGTATGTATATGTTACATAAGAAGTGTGAATCCTGCGGTTGTGTTCTCAATTGATGCATAAACTGTAGAAACCTTTTTTGGTGTTTGGCCGTAGACTAAGATTGTCAGCCGAAGTACTGGCAATGCATTGGCCCTCATTTGGTTGTGGTGTTTGGGTTGGTTGTCCTGAAGTTGCTCGATGGAGTATGTTGTGTCCTTATATATATTGACAGTTTTATTATTAAATCAGGACGTAAAGACACGTTTGATATCAAGCAAGAAATAAATTTATATCACAACCTTCTTTCAGAATAAACCCTGCAAATAAACTCGTTTTTCAATTCCAAACACTGCAACCTGTGTGTTTTTTTCACTGTGGTTTGTTTGGCTTTTAACCTCTGTTTATAGTTCAACAAGAAATGGAGATGTGTCAACATTATTTTGTACATAAAGAGTGCATTTAAATGTTTCCCTGCTTTTTCAGCGAGCTCAACCAGACGCCTTGCAATTTAAGAAACATTGAATTTGTAACATAGGGTTCTGGTTGCACGCATACACAAACAGCCCTGTTTGCCTGAGTCTGGGCTACATGTGGGATTGGGGTCATCATGTGCCACATTGGCGAGTGGCAGCAAGCCACCTTAGTTTAAGATTCAAAAAAAGAAAAAAATTACCAGTAAAAAAAGCAGTTTGTTTTATGGGCCGACGCGGTTTTCGACTGGACTGGGTGGGCGTGCTTCGTCCAGAAACCCACAAAAGCAGTCTTGTGTCACATCAGCTTGCTGGGTCCAGGGCACACTGTGAGGCTTGTGGGCTCGGAGCATGATGCGGCAACGGCCGAAAGTGTTGGGATAAGAATAGTGAGAGGCTTGCGAGAACAGACGATGATGCATAAATGCTACATATATTATAGTGAGATCTCCACAGGTTGGGACCACCAACTAGAAGGCCTGTACATAATTGTGATGCAAATCTAAAGAATTTAATAATACATATATATGTAATTTATGATCGTGGGTTGTAAGAAAGTATTTGATACTTGCTTTGTTGGATGCAGAGGCATCTGGGGGTGGTGTACAAGTTTGCAGGATTGTCCACACCCCGGTAGCATCTGCTGCATTGCAAGTGTGTCCAAGTTGTGTCGCAACAGAGATTTCTCACATAATAGAATGTGACAAATCACATAATAGAATGTGACATCAAATAAAATTTGATAATTTGGCTCTTTAATTATGATTGTTAATCGGAGCTCATTGATAACTTGATTGTGGTTCTCATTAAACATTCTCTTTGAGTGTGGAGGCATTTTTATGAGACCATCTGCACTCGGAAACAAAGCCCTGTTCCACATTCATCATGATGGTACAGATTGAAAGAATATTCAAATAGACATTGATTCCTTTTTGGTTTTGCATTTGCTAAAAAGCATTTCATTGGTCTACCCAACACGATATATTACCCTTCTTTAAACCATCTTCCAAGTTACAGTAGTTTCAATCAAGCTTTTATAAAATAACAAGTTGGGTCACCCGATCATGATCGGGTTACTTAGACTTTAGTAAAGCAATAAGAAATTTATTGATTACAGCTATTGCAAGAATTAACGTGGCAGTGCAACATGGCTGTGATGGGCAAAACGGCCTCATTATTTAAACTAGTACATGATCGTGTGACCACTCGTAACACTCAGTGTAGTCCCTCAGAGACTGAGGACCCTTTGTGCATTCATTTCCATTCTGCATATGGAAAATAAATATTTAAATGCAATAGGTTAGATTCCCGACAGAGCAACGACCTACAAATTTGCAGGGTTCAGGCTCCTTCCCGCTGTCCTTGCCGAGTGGGGCACCTGAAGTATGATGCTTGATCACCAATAGCTCCATTATTTCATGTTTTTTCATCATTTTAATTAGGAATTGAAAGTTGATATTGACATTGAATTTCTGTGTGAAAAGAATATGGTACACCAATTTCTGGGAAATTAGCCCAAAGAACAAAAAGACTTGCTTTTAGATGTATTTGCAGGTGATGTCAGGTGAAGGGTTTGAGGTGAGTGAAAATGGGCATCTTAAAGCACAAAGGCCATGCCACCTGGCGAATCCCTCCCTCCCTGCCTGTTTAAAGAGACCGTGCAGCAGATCGGCCAATTACAGGACCAACTGTTTGCTGGAAGGCGGGCTCAAGGGCATAAACTGCGCATGCACATACACAATATTTCTTCTCACAGCTCTTGGGTCATGTCATGGGCTCCTTTAGCTTCAGACTCCTTGCCTGACACTCCACTCTCCAGCAGACAGGACGCTCTTACCAACTCATCATATGTCCCTTTTGGTCGAGTGCTTCATCCGGCCTACTGCAGTATTAGAGCAGCGCAGAGACACCCAACCAAAAACATTTCCCGTGCCATTTACTCAAGTCCTTGCTTGCCTCCATTATTTGTCTGAACCTGATAATTGTACCAAAGGGGATTTTGTTTTCTTGTATAATAAGTTTCTGTCTTCCCTCTAACCTTTTATGCTGTCTTGTCTCTTGTGTGCCACATCTGTTCTGAGTTTCGTTGTCTCTTCAACATTTATCATTCTTATCCTTCTCTTCCCTTTATAAGCGGTATAAGCTTCTGCCCTGCGATGACCACAATACTCCTCCACTTCCCTCTGTCCTCAGCCATCTCTCTCCATTCTCCAACCACCTCCACATTTTTGATATCCCTCCTCGCACAATGTTCCCATCTCAACCTCAGTCTACCTCTTTTCCGCCAATCTTGCTCCCTCAACCTATCCACTCTCTTTGCCATTCTCTCTTCCTCCATCTGCACCAAGTGTCCAGCCCACTTCAGTGACTTTTACCAGTCTCCCCGTCAAGCTCATCTGCACACCAATCTCTGTCTATCCACCCTCTTCACTGCCGCAATCTTCCTGACACAGTTGTTCTCGCAGACATGCAACCTCTGTTGTCTTTCCACCCTCTAATAGCAAGAGACCGTTTTAATTTATTGTCTCCCAAAAGTCCTTCAACATGGCCAAACTGGCAGCGTTTCCCACACTGACAGACTCTATCAAACAGTGCCACTGTTTCGAGACTGTAGAGGTAGGCTGGCATTGCACAAGTCACCATAACTTTCACACAAGTCATCTCATTCCTTGTAAATAAATCGTTTTCAATACAAGAAATACCTTCACACCTTTCACTCACATGTGTGGGAAGCGCTGCCAGTTTGGCCATGTTGAAGGACCTTAGGGAGACAATAAATTATATTATAAGTCTCTTGCTTTTAGAGGGTGGATAGGAACACAAGCACTGTCCACGTGCAGCGACTTGTGTAAAGATTGTTTCGTCGATTTTTGGAAGAGACCTTCGGCTCAGACTGAATTAGCGGACTCTTTGACGCGACTATATACAGTATGCCTGGTGTTGGCTTAATGGTGAGGGTGGTGGGCTTGGGATCCTAGGATCTGGAGTTCAAATCCCACTTGGCTGTTGAATTAATACCAGGTGGGGTTGACTGCCTGTCATCCTTCCAAGGTCAGAAAAATGAGTGCCAGCTTGCTGGTATCCTGTGTTGGAGTGGCGGCCGGTGCAGGATTGTGCCCAATAGTCAAGGAGACTGCTTAGGCAGCATGCGACTATATATATATATATATATATATATATATATATATATATATATATATATATATATATATATATATATATATATATATATATATATATATGATCAAAATATGTGGAGTGTGAGGAGCACTCCCCTGATCTCCAATGGACATTAAAGTCCGACACCAAAATGTCACCTCCACTCCGAAGGCCTCAGCCTGGCGACTCTGTCAAACAGACAAGGATTACATGGTCAGCATGAGTTAAACATCAAACGGAGCTGGCTATCCAGATTTTGGGCTTATTTGCGTCATCAGGATAGCATACCAATAATTATCTAACCAATGATGACCACATTCGTCTTTCAAACATCAATTGCACCTCCTGGCTGTTATGGTGAGCATCACTGCGGATTATGTCTCACACGGTAAAACCACATAATCCGCAACGAACAACCATCTGTCTGCCACCCAGACGATTGTTCCCACTAATGTGAACCATTCACCCAGAAGGCACGTGTTGTGTTTGACGGGGAAATCAAAATATGAGAAGAGTGAAGAGCACTCCTCCGATCTCCAATAATCAAAAAGTCTGACACCAAAACGTCACCTCCAATCCAGGACCCTAAGCCTGGAGACTCTGTCAAACAGACAAAGATTACATGGTCAACATCAGTTAAACATCAAACAGCTGCCTATCCAAATTTCAGGCTTATTTGCCCTCATTAGGACAGCATACCAATAAATATCAAACCAATGATGACCACATTCGTCATTTAAACATCAACTCGATGTCCATTGGAGATCGGGTGAGTGCACGTCACACGTCACATATTTCGATATTTTGAGTTACGGATGCTTTCCGATGGTTCTGTGATTTTTTTTTCTTCTTTTCCTGGTGTATCGGCTTTGATGACCATCGACACACAAAATTACCATGCTTCCCCCATTGTCTCCGGTCGTTCACCTGCATTTTTTTCATTTTTCTTTTCATTTATTTATATTTTAATTTATGGATGTTGTCCGATGATTCTGTGATGTAGCCCCCCACGGTGTATGGGCTTCGATGTCAATCTCATTGACACGCAAAATTTCAGCATTCTACGTCACACAGAAGGTACCGATCTTTAATATCAGTCAGTGAGTCAGTGGTTAGAAAGGGCTTGATGTGTATATATATATATATATATATATATATATATATATATATATATATATATATATATATATATATATATATATATATGTGTATATATATATATGTGTATATATATATATGTGTATATATATATATATGTATATATATATATATATGTGTATATATATATATATTTGTATATATATATATATGTGTATATATATATATATATATATGTATATATATATATATATATATGTATATATATATATATATGTGTATATATATATATGTGTATATATATATATATATATATGTGTATATATATATATATATGTGTATATATATATATATATATATATATATATATATGTGTATATATATATATATATATATATATATATATATAATAGTTGTGGTTGACGAAATTCGCAAACCACCATTCAGGTCCCGTAGGTGAGATATCTCTAAGTATATGTGTAGTTAGGCCCAAACCCGTTGTTTAGAGGGAATAAATGTCATTCATTCGGGCTGCGACCCTTCTAGATAGCCGTTTTTCTTTTACTATCTTTATTTTGGACCAGCCGCCATTACTACCACCACAACCACCACCAACCACGTCTCAACAGCCATCACACAACAACCACCAACCGCAACGCCGCTTCACAACAACAGCCACGACCCTTGCCGCCACATCTCACTCTCGCAACCATCGCATCATCGCCATTCCCGCGCCGCTTGTGGACGCCGATCCTGGACTCGTGCAGGGAGCGCACCGAGCAGCGGGTGCAAAAACACCAGCCTTTCCGAAGAAATCGGATCAAAAACGATTCACGCCCACTTCTGTTCCGTCCTATCGGCGAGCGTGGGGCGATTTGGCCCCGCCTCCAGGTGCGTCGGAGTATAATCGCTATATGCAGATTCGTGGATCAAAAAGCATTCACGCCCACTTTTCCTCTGTCCAATGGGGAGCCAGCCAGAGGTAAAGGGTCGAAGGTGAAGGAGCGAAGCCCCGGGGGCTATAAAGGGCCGCGTTCGCTCGCCGAAAAGTTGAGTTGGAAAGAGTCAGTCAAGGAGAGTGGAGAAGAGAAGAGTCGGAGAAAGCAGTTGGACGGAGCTGTGGAGAGTGGGAGAGTTGGAGAGGTGGCGGCGGCGAAGGCAGTCGAGAGGGCGCTCGTGTCAGAGTCGGGGAGCTGCGGAGAGGGGAGGCCGATAACGCGACCGAGGTCGCGGTGGAGACGCTCGTCGCGGGACCCGAGCCAGCGAGATATCCTCATCCCCCCGAGCATCAACAACCCCCTCCTGTTTCCCCCCCGCGCTGAGATAGTGTGAGAAGGGGGCCCCGTTCCCACCCCATTCCAGACACTGTCCGCGAGGCCCGCGGAGTCGGGGCGCCACCGCCATTTTGCGGCTCATCACCAGACGGGTAGGCTCGACGCGGTCTCGGCCCCAGGCCCGTCTGCCCCCTCATAGTGGAGGGTGGTCCCTTTTTCTTTTGCTTTGAGTATATGTGTTGTCGGCGCCGTCTGTGAAGTAAAACTGTATAAGTGTTGCCGTGTGCTCGGTAGTCGGTAGTAGAGCTGCACTGTTACATTTGCTTTTTGTGCATTATTGTTGTGTTTCTTCCACTTTTACATTTGCTTTTGGTGTATAATTGTATATGTGTGCTATCCATGTGCCATCGCGAAATAAATGTGCTTTATGTTGAACTGTTTTTCCCGTTTCGCTTCGTCTTTTCCTTTATTGAATCTCCATCTTACTTCACGTAAAGGGTTGGTCGTGGGCTAAAACGCCCGATAATTAATCGAACCGTCGGGGTTGACGATAACACTGCTCGGTTATCCCGATAGTACGGAACGGGTCGCTTAAAGTGGCCCGTGTCCAAAGTCGACCTGCGGCGAGGTGCGATCGCCCGGTCTACCCTCCGTGTTGGTACTTAGGTAGGTCGAATTTGGCGAGCAACCCTATCCCACGCGGGGGGCCGATTGGCACGATCGTGGTGAGGCCGAAAAGCCCACCCGTGACTAGTTCCCGGCGTTAGTCCGAGAGGGTCACGACGGGATTGTCCGTCCGGTGGGCGAGAATCCGCAACAATATATATATATATATATATATATATACATATACATATACATATACATATACATATATATACATATACATATACATATACATATATATACATATATACATATATATACATATATATATATATACATATATAACCGGGCGTAGTGGCGTGCGCCTGTAATCCGGCTACTCGGAGGCTTGGGTTGGAGGATCGCTTGAGGACGGGAGCTCTGCGCTGGGCCGTGCAATGAGAGGGTGTCGGGCAGCCCAGAATCATGGCGAAACCCAATCCTTATCCCTGTGACGTAAGAGGTGACCAGGGTTGCATCAGGAAGGGCATCCGGCGTAAAACCTGTGCCAAATCAGTATGCGGATCATAACGGATGATCCGCTGTGGCGACCCCTAACGGGAGCAGCCGAAAGTCGAACAACATATTGTTGCGGTCTTCGCGCCCGCCGGCGTGCTGACGGCCACGTAACTCGAATCGCGGCACGTCGCCCACCGGACGGACAATCCAGTCGTGACCCTCTCGGACTAACGCCGGGAACCAGTCACGGGTGGACCTTTCGGTCTCACCGCGATCGAGCCAATCAGCCCCCGCGTGGGATAGGGTTGCTCGCCAAATTCGACCTACCTAAGTACCCACGCGGAGGGTAGACCGGGCGATCGCACCTCGCCGCAGGTCGACTTCGGACACGGGCCACTTAAGCGACCCGTTCCGTACTATCAGAATAACCGAGCGGTGTTATCGTCGACCTCGACGGTTCGATTAATTATCGGGCGTATTCAGCCCACTACCAACCCTTTACGTGAAGCAAGATGAGGATTCAATGGAGGAAAAGACGAAGCGAAGCGGGAGAACAGTTCAACAATAAAGCACATTTATTCGCGGCACACGGGAAGCACACAAATACAATTCCACCAAATGCACACAAAAAAAGAAAACACAATTCCATTTACACAAAAGCAAATATAAAAGTGAAAACACAGTGCAGAGCTAATACCGACTACCGAGCACACGGCAACACTTATACAATTCTACTTCACAGACGGCGCCGACAACACATACCCAAAACCAAGGAAAAGAATATCCTCAAGAATGAGGCGGGCCTGAGGCCGAGACCGGGTCGGGCCTACCCGTCTGGTGATGAGACGCGGAGCGGCGATGGCCCCGCAACCCGCGGGCCTCGTGGACGGTGTCTGGTAGGGGGTGGGAACGGGGCCCCCTTGGTCGCACTATCTCAGCGCGGGGGGAAACAGGAGGGGGTTGCTGATGCTCGGGGTATAGAGGATCTTTATTATCCCTGGTGTGCGTCTCCACCTCGGCCAGGTCGCGCTGCCGGCCTCCCTCGGGCGTGCAGCTCCTGGCACCGACGCGAGCACCCCCTCGTCCGACTCTCTTCAGCTTCTCCAGCCACTGCAGGCTTCGGGCTCCAGACTTCCACACTCGTCCCCTCCGTTCCGACTCCTTCTCGTTCTCGTTCTCCTTTTCGTTTTCGTTCTCCTTCTGACTGACGAACACCGTCCTTTTTATCCCCCCGTAACTTCGCCTTTGACCCCCTCCCTTTGACCTTTCACCTCGCTCCCCATTGGCCCGAGAAAAAGTGGGCGTGAAGGCTTTTTGATC